>NC_142503.1:197990000-198157500 GCF_057876585.1 Rhinolophus sinicus | reverse complement strand
TAAAGTATTTTTAAAAAATAATTTGCTGTTTCCCGCAAAAATAACAATCTGTTGTGGGAATTGTAATATATATAGTAGTAAAAGGTATGTCAACAATAGCACAAAGACCCTAAGGAGAAAAGTTGAAAATTTGTATATTGTTGTAAGGTTCTTACACAAGAAGAGGTATAGTATGACTGGAAAGTAGACTGGTAAGATAAAGAAGTATGCTATAAACTCTAAAGCAACCACTAAAAATAAACCACAACACAAAGCTACAGATAATAAAACAACAAAGGAGATAAGATGAAATCACACAAAAAAACACGAAATTAATCCAAGAAAAAAGCGGGGGAGAACAGAAAGAATGACAAAAGAACAGTTGGAACAAACAAAAAAATAGCAAGATGTCAGATTTAAACCCAACCATATCAATAATTACACTAAATTAAAACAGGATAAATACACCAGTTCAAATGAAAAGATTGTTATGTAGAATTAAAATAAATGATCAACAACCAACTCAAAGCTGCCTACAAGAAACGTGTTTTAAATATAAAGACACAAATCGGTTAAAGTGAACAGATGGAAAAAGATGTACCGTGCTAACAGTAATCAAAATAAACTTGGAATGCGTATGTTAATAACAAAGTAGATTTAGAGTAAAGAATATTTTCAAGGATAAAAAAGGTCTTTTCACAATGATAAAAGAGTCAATTCATCAGGGAAAACATAAGAATCCTAAATGTTTAAGCACCTCATAACAAAGCTTAAAAACAAATGAAGGAAAATTAATAGAACTTAAAAACTAAATATGACAAATCCACTTTTACAGTCACAAATTTCAACCAGCTGCTCTTTAACTAATAGAACAAATAGAAATATCGGAAAGACTATAGAAGACTTGAATAAAACTATCAATCAACTTGATTGAATTGACATTTCTAGAACATTGCACCCAACAACAGCAGAATACACATTCTTTTCAATTGTACACAGAACACTTACCAAGATAGACATATCCTAGGACATCAAACAAGTCTCAATAAATTTAAAAGGATTCAAACATACAATGTATATTTTGTGACCACAATGGAGTTAAATCAGAAATCACTAACAGTTACCTGGAAAATTCCCAAGTATTTGGAATATAAATAGCACACTCCTGAATAATCCATGGATCAAAAAGGTAATTAGAAAGTACTTCTTACTGAAGAAAAATGAAAAATAATACATCAACACTTGTATAATGCAGCTGCAAAACCTAGAGGGAAATTAACAGCACTGAACATCTAGAATAGAAAAGAAGTCTTAAAACAATGACCTCAACTTCCACTTTAAGAAACTAGAAAAAGAAGATAAAATTAAACCCAAATTTTAAGCAGAAGAAAATAATTAAGATAAGAAAATAAATCAATATTTTAAAAAAGGAAAGAAACAGAAAAATCAATGAAACCAAAATCTGATACTTTCAACAAAATTGAAAAGTCTCTAGGCAGACTGATCAAAGGAAAAAGAGAATAGACACAAATTATCAATATCAGGAATGAGAGAAAGGGGCAGATTATACAGATATTAAAAAATAATTAAAATATTATGAAAAACTTTATGCCAAAAAATTAGGTAACTTTGATGAAATGGATAAATTTCTTGAAGGACACAAATTCCTAAAGGTCACTCAAAGAGAAGCAGAAAACTGGAATAACTTTACATTTACTAAATAAATTTTATTTAAATTTTCAAATCTTTCCACAAAGAAAATTTCAAGCTAAGAGAAAGAACTTCACAAATCAATTCTAGCAAACATTTATGGAAGAAATAATATCAATTCTACACAAACTCTTCCAGAAAATTGAAGAAAAAGGAACATTTCCCAAGTCATTCCATATGGCCAGAATTACTCTGATAGATACCAAAACCAGACAAAGATATTTACAAGAAATAGTACAGATCAATACCCCTCATGAACATAGATATAAAAATTCTTAGCACATTTTAGCTCATAGAATCCCAAATTATACAGTGGATAATATATCATGATCAAGTGGGATTTATCCTAGGAATGCAAGATTGTTTTAATATTTGAAAATCTCTCAACAAAATTCACCATATGAACAGAATAAAAAAGAAAAACCGAATTATCCCTGCAATAGATGTGAGAAAGGCATTTGACGAAATCCAACATTCACTCATGATAAGGACTTTATACAAACTAGGAATAAAGGGAATGTCTTCAAACTGATAGGAGCATCTACAAAAACACCTATAGTTCACATCATATGTAAATGAAAAAGAATGAATACTTTCCCAGTAAGATTGGGAACAAGGCGGTGATATCCACTCTCACTGCTCCTATCAGATGTTCTTGAGGCTTGAGCAGGTGAAATAAGGTAGAAACAGGGAGGGTGGGAAGGGGGAAGAAATGGCGTCCAGATTGGAAAAGAAGAATTAAACCTGCATTTACTCACAGAGGACATGATCATCTTTGCAGAAAGCCCACCAGAATCTACAAAGAAACTACTAGAATTAATAAATGAGCTTAGAAGAGTTGCAGAATTCAAGGTGAATATACAAATATCCACTGTATTTCTATATACTAACAATGCATAATCAGAAATTGAAATTTAAAAGTTCTGCTTACAACAGCATAAAAAATATAAATACTTAGGAATAACCCTAACAAAAAAAAGTGAAGGAATACAATGAAAACTGTAAAACACTGGTGAGAGAATTTAAAGATTTAAATATATGGAGAAGCACACTGTGCTTGTGGATTGGAAGACTCAAAATTGTTAAGAATTCAATTCTCTGTCAAATTGGGCTGTAGATTAAATGCAATAGTATTCAAAAGTCATGCAGAGTTTTTTTTGTAGAAACTGACAAAGTGATTGTAAAATTGAAATGTAAATGCAAAGAACCTAGAACATCAAAACAATTTTGAAAATGAAAAAAATTGGAAGACTTACACTACCTGATTTTAAGACTCATTATAAGATTACAATAATGAAAACAACAGGGTTTTGGTGTAAGACAGACAAAGCAATGGAAGAGAAAAGAGTACGCAACAGACCTACACATATTTAGTCAACTGGTTTTCCACAGAGGCATAAAGGCATAAATACTGTTTTCAACAAATGTTGCAGAATATTGCAAATCCATATGCAAAACCATGAACTGCCAGCCATACTTTGTACCATATACAAAAATTAATATGAAATGGACCACAGACTAATATAAGGTCCAAAACTATACAACTTCTAAAAGTAAACAGGAGCAAATCTTTGTGGCCTTAGGTTAGGCAAAATTTACTTAAATATAATACCAATCGCATGATTCAGAAAAGAAAAACACTGATAAAAATGGATTTTATAAAAAATTTTTAAATTTGCTCTTCAAAAATACTGTTATGAGAATAAAAGTACACGTCATAGACTGGGAGGAAGCATTTGCAAATCACATTTGTGATAAATGTCTTATATCCAAAATATATGAAGAACTCTCAAAACTCAGTAACACAAAGACAAACAATCCAATAAAAAAAAAGGGCAAAATAATTGAACAGACACTTCATGCAGAGATGGCAAATAAGCTCAAGGAAAGATGTTCATATCATTAGTCATTAGAGAAATGCAAATTAAAACCACAGTGAGATACCACATGACACACATTTCAGAATGACTAAAATTAAAAAGATTGATCATACCAAATGTCGGCTAAGAGACAGAGCAATGGAACCCTCACACAATGTTGGTGGGAGTGTAAAATAGTGCAACCATTTGGAAAACTGGCCGTTTCTTTAAAAGTTTAACATACACCAGCATATGACCCAGACATTCCAATCCTAAGATTGATCTAATGTCTTAAGTCTGCTGGAGCTGCCATAACAAAGTACCACAGACTGGGAGCTTAAAAAACAGACATTTATTTTCTCACAGTTCTGGAGGCTGAAAGGTGCCAGGAGGATTGATTTCTGGTGAGAACTCTCACCTAGATTTGAAGATGATGCTTTCTTGCTGTGTCCCCACGTGGCCTTTTCTCTGTGCAGCACACAGAAATAGCTCTGTGTCTCTTCCTCTTCTTATAAGGACACCAGCCCGATTGGATTAGAGCAGGGGTGTCCAAACTTTTTTCAACGTTTTTCACCAAGGGCCATATGCGGTAAACTACACAAACAGCTGGGCCACTCACTCGAGGTGAAGTACGTATTGCCTCACCTGGTTTATTTAAGTAAACTAAATATATTTTTGGAATTTGCTGCGGGCCAATTAACAATGGATTGCGGGCCGCAGTTGGCCCGCGGGCTGCAGTTTAGACACCCCTGGATTGGAACCTTACTTTTACAGCCTCGTTTATCCTTAATTATCTCTTTAAAGCCCTATCTCCAAATACAGTCACATTGGGGGTTGGGGCTTGGACATACGGCTTGGAGGTAGGGGGAACACAGTGCAATCCTTAACACCCAGAGAAATGAAAGCACGTGTCTACACATAGGCTTGTACATGAATGTTAATAGAAACTTTATTTGTAATAACCCAAAGCTGGAAACAACCCAGTGTCTGTCAGTGGTAAATAGTTAACTGTGGCATATCCTTACAATGGAATACTATTTAGCAATATGAAGGAATGAACTATTATTGATACACACAATAACATGGATCAATTTCAAAATAATTACACTGGGAAAAAGCCACACAAAAAAGAGTACGTACTATAGGGCCATGTTTACACAAAAATTCTAGAAAGTGAAAACTAATTTATAATGACAGGGAATAGACTGAGAGGTTGGCTGAAAACAAGTGGGTCTCGGAGGAGCAGGAGGAAGGGACTATGAAAGGTACACAAAAATATTTGAAGGTGATGGATATATCACTTATCTTGATTGTGGTAATGGTTTCATGGATTTATATGTATGTCAAAACTTATTACACTGTATACTTCAAATATGTGCAGTTTATCGTATTCAATTTTACTCCCATAAATGTATTTTTTAAAAAGGGCTGACATGGGAAAAAGGAAGTCAAAATAAAGACTTTTTTTGAAAACTAAAAACTGAGAGATTCACCGCCAGCAAACCTATACTACAAGGTTTGTTTGTAAATGTTAAAGAAAGTTCTTCAGATTGAAGTGTAATGATACCAGGTTGGTACTCAGATCAACAGGAAGGAATGAAGACCCTTTAGCCATTTAAAAAATAATGAAACAATGTTAAGAACAATTTTAGGCCAACAAATTTGACAATTTCAATGAAATGGACAAATTCATTGAAAAGTTACAAAAATGAATAAATAGAACACCTGAATAACCTTATACACTTTTAAAAAAATGTTTTTTGTTTTTGTAATAAAAAACCTGGGTCCAGCTGCCTTTACTGGTGAATTCTTTCAAACATTAAGGAAGAACACTAATCCTACACAATTATTCAGAAAGTATATGAGGAGAGAACATTTCTCAATTCAGTTTTGAGGTCAATATTAATCTCATATCAAAACCAGAAAAACACAACACAAGGAAAAAGTATAAGCCAATAATCCTCATGAACATAGATATAAAATCCATAACAAATTATTAGCAACTATAATTGAATTACATATTAAAAGGATAATACATCATGTAGGGTTTATCCCAGAAATGCATGATTGGTTTAACATTAAAAAATAAATAAATGTAATTCACCATATTAACTGAATATAGGAAAAAATATAGATGTGATATAATCTTTTGACAAAATACAACATCAATATATGGTTTTAAAAAAATCCTTTCAGGAAAAAAATAACTTTCCGAAAACTAAGAATAGAAGGGAATTTCCTTAAACTGATTTAGGACAGCTACGAAAACCCCGCATCTAACATCACTCTTAATGGTAAAAGACTGAATGCTTTCCCCATAAGATCAGGAACAAGACAAGGACGCTCACTCTCACCACTTTTATTCAACATTGTATTGAATGTGTTAGCCATCGCAATACAGCAAGAAAAAGAAATAAATGCATACACATTGGGAAGGAAGCTGTAAAACTACTATTCACAGATAATATGACTATGTACATGGAAATTTCTCAGTAATCTATGAAAAAGCTAGTAGGACTAAGAAGTGGAGTTAGTAAGGTCACAGGATACAAGTTCAATACAGTCGTCCCTCGATATCTGTGGGGGATTGGTTCCAGGAGCCCCGGAGGACACCAAAATCCAAAAATGCTCAAGTCCATTTATATAAGATGGTGTAGATCAATGCACGCAGTCCACCCTTCACATCCATAGATTCCCAACAGTGGATCAAAAATACTGTTGTCAATCTACAGTTGGTTGAATCTGTGGAGGCAAACCCCATGGATACAGAGGGCCAACTGTACAAGAAAGTTAATAGCATTTCTATATACTAGCAACAACCAATTGGAAAATGAAATTAAAAATAAAATTTCTTTCACAGTAATATCCAAAACCACTAAATACTGAGGAATAAGTTTAACATGATATGTGCAACACCTAAACACTGGAAACTACAAAACACGGCTGAGAAAAACTAAAGAAGATCTAAGTACGCACAAAGATATACTATGCTCATGGATGAGAAGATCCAGTATTGTTAAGATGTCAGGTCTCCCGATCTATATATTGAACACAATCCAAATCAAAATACCAGCAGGATTTTTTGGTAGAAATTGACAAGGATATTGTAAAATTAAAGTAGGAATATAAAGAATCTAGAATAGCCAGAACAATTGTGAAAAAGAAAAACACATTTGGAGGGCTCGTACCATCTGATTTCAAGATAGTGGAAGGATAGATGTATCAATCAATGGAACAGAACGAGAACCCAGAAAGAGACTCACCATACAGGGCCAACTGATTTTCAATCAAAGGTTCAAAAGCAATCTAACAGGAAAGGGAATGTCTTTTCAACAAATGCTGCTAAAATAGCTGCGTATTGCACAGAACAAAAATAAATAAATAAATCTTACTTCAACTCACATATAAAAATTAATTCAAAATAATCATAGATCTAAATATACAAGTGAAAACTATGAAACTTCTAAAAGAAAACACAGGACAAAATCTTTGCAACCTTCAAGATCAGGCAAAGATCCCTTAGGTAGAATACAAAAAGCCAAGGACTGGGAGAAAAGAATCCCAAAATATACGAAGAACTCTTAGACCTTCATCATCACCATCGCCTTAAGTGGGCAAAAGATTTAAACAGACTCTTCACAAAAGAATATCCTCCAATGGTTGATGAACCCATGAAAAGATGCTCAACATCATTAGTCATCAGGGAAGTGAAATTAAAGCCACAATCAGATGCCACTACACACGACAATGGCTAAAATGGAAAAGATCAACAATACGGTTGATGAGAATGTGAACGCGGAAACTCTCCCGCACTGCGGGTGGGAATGCGAAAGAGGTACAACCACGTAAGAAACAGTTGGGCAATTTATTACAAATTTAGATATACATGTACCGTACCACTTAGCAATAACACTCGCAGAGTAATTGAGAGAGATTAAAATGTATATCCACACAAAGACTTGTTCAGGGGTATTCACAGCAGCTTCATTTACAGAGCCCCAAACTGGAGGCAACCCCCAAACACCCGCCGACAGGTAAATGGATAAACTGTGGTACATCCGTACAGTGGAACGCTTCTCAGCAATAAAAAAGCGTTCTGATCCATACAACTACACAGATGAACCTGAAAGACATGCTGAGAGAAGCCAGACAGAAAAGAGCACCTACTGTATGATGCCATTTATATGAAAGTCCAGAAAAACGCAAACTGTTCTTTGGTGACGGAATGGATCCGTGTGGCCTGCGGTTGCCTATAGTGGCGGCAGGGATTTGCAGCAAAGGGGCAGGAGGGAACTTTGGAGGGATGGAAGTGTTCTGAATCTTGATTGTGGTGGTGGCTCCACGTGGACATGCAGGTCTGACAAAAACAACTGTGCACTTTCGTGAGTGGCCGTTAATTGTATGTAAGTTAAACCTCCGTGAAGTTGATTTAAAAGAAAAGACGCAGGAGCCTAGTTAAGGAAGCTCAGTCACCAAATGCAGGACAATTTGAACACTGGAATAGTGACAATAGCCACAACTGATTGAAACATATCAAGAAGATTATAAATCATGAGTTCATAATGATTCCAAAAAAAAGAAAAGAGAAGAAAAACCTATTTAGGTACCTTTGGAAAATCTTAGGGAAACAACTCTTTATTCTGAAAATTTGTAAATAAAGGAGAAGACTCGAGCCTTTCTCCTGCCCTTCCTGTCCTCCTGGTAGCTGAGTTTAAAAGCAAAGCTTTGTTTAAAGGACAGTGCAACATTTTGAAACCTCTAATGAATTCATAGGTCTAGGCACTGGTCATTAGTGACCACTAAGCCCTTCAGGTGACAAGCTGATGGGGGCCTGCTAATGGAGGCTTTCAGGATGACAACACCTGCACCCCTGGGAAATCACGACATCACTAAAAGTGGTTCAACCAGACATTAGGCACCTCCAAACAGAAGGACGCACCACGACCTATGAATGGTCCTTGACCAAAAAATGAAGCCTGAATCTGATCAAATATTTTTGAAAAAAGAAAACAAATCCTAAAAAAAAATAAAAAATCCTTAATTCTTATCAAGCCTGTATCTAGATCCTTGCGACAAAATAAGGAAGGAAGGAAGGAAGGAAGGAAGGAAGGAAGGAAGGAAGGAAGGAAGGAAGGAAGGGAAGGAAGGAAGGAAGGAAAGTGCCCCGGACCAGCAATGTTGGTATTACCTGGGAGCTTATTAGAACTGCATCTTTCCCAGCTGCGCTCCAGCCCCGCATCAGAAGCAGTGTAACAAGACCTCCAGGTGATCTGTGCCGGTGTGTGGAACACGGCAGTAGCCGTCACTCCCAGTTTATAAGACACACAAGGACAGAGGAGTACGTTAGATGACACCAGAAGGGATGCAATCAGGAAAGTGAAAAAGAGACAATCAATTTACTCCCCAGTAAATAAGCTACAAGGAAAACAGAGATGGAGAGAAACCTACAGATTAAACAAGATTTAAGAGACTTATCAACCAAATGTTTGGGTCCTGATTTGAACAAGGCAACTGTTTAAAATATTTGAATTTATGAGGTAATCCAGTAAACCTGAATATAGATTGGACATTTGATGATATTAAGGAATTATTGTTAAATTGTTAGAAGTGACAATGGTATTATAATGATTTAAAGTCCTTATCTTTTAAAGATACAAAAGTATGTATGAAATAATGGCATGTTTCTGGGATTTGCTTCAAAATAATCCAGCAGCGGGGGCAGGAAGGAAGGAAACTGTTGGGAAAATGGGTAGGCTTATAGATAAAAGAAGCTTGCCCATAAGTTTATAATTGTAGAAACAGTGCTGGTTGCAAGGAGGTAAATCAAATCATCTCTACTTTGGTATATATTTACATTTTTCAATAATAAAAAGTCTCTTTAAAGTAATCTGTGGGAAGGATGGGCTCCACAAATGTTCATTCTCATTGTCAGCCCGGCCTGAACTCATAAGCAGAGTGAGGACCCACTTAAATCAAGCAGTAGGTACGGAGCAGATCTAATTGAAGCAGAATTACAGCTACAGCAGCATACACTTGTCCCGTTTTGTCCAGGAACCAGTCCCACCCTCCCAACGGGACTCAGTGGCCTTCAGAGGCTGGAGGCACCGTTGTGTTGTGTAAATGAGACTCTGTAGCTCAGCAATTCTCCTCCCTAGGTGCCAGTGGTTTCTATAGAAACCACCAGAGAATGATATTTCTGAGAGCACAAAGCGTCTCCACTGGCCTCCACCGGCTTTGTTCACACTTACCCATCAGCATCCGAGATCCAGCCTATCAAAGTGGGCCTCGTGGCTCCCTTTTAAAATAGGTACAGCTCACTATAAAGCACCTGCTCTCAAATGTTTCCAAGGAAACAGGCCCCAAGATGCCCCTCTCTAAATTCATTAGCATTTAACACTCCTTAATGAGGCTTAAAGATGGTGCGCTTTAATAACCGTATGCTGGGGGAGGACCCCGTCCCCTTTACATTGAGGTGTAACTGATGAGCTGGCACAGACTCCCAGAAGACCCGCCTGGGCTCCCAGCTGTCCTTCAAGCCAGTGTCGTCGGGAGCACTGGGTGTCTGCATGTCTGGGGAGGGCTCCTTGGTTCTAAAGCCTTCCTTGGGGCGTTCAGCTCTGGACCACAGCCTACAGATGGCCAGAGTGGAGGCCCTGCACTGACGGCCAGGCTTACCTTGGGTCCTAACGCTCCTCCACACACACACACACACACACACACACACACACACACACACACACACACACACCGTGTGTACTCTAGCTACATAGACCCCTCAACATCCCCTTACCTGTCAAACCCTTCACGTCTCTGTGACTTTCTGCATTCCTTATGCCTAAGATGCCCTACCCTGACTTGCTGCTTAGAAAACTCCTATGCATCCTTTAAAACCCTCTGCCAACCACGCCTCCCAGAAGTGCCAAGCAGACTCATCAGCTCCTTTTTCTGTGCGCTTTTCGTCACCTGCATGGAGGCGCCCATCATGCTGAACTCTAACTGGCCATTACTGTCTCCTCCCCTCGAATGTGAGCTCAGGACTCGCGGCAGGGATGAGCCGTATTCTCCTCCATCCTACGGCTGCTCGCCACCCTGCAGGTATTCAACAGTGTTTGTAGGACCCCCTGATGAGCCAATCTCAACCAAGAAGCTCCAGGACAGGGAGCAGACTACTCAGCATGAGGCCTCCGCTCAGCCTTTCCCAGGTAACCCCGGGATCTCCTCCATACACGGAGTTCAGCCCCTTCCTGACACATGGGGAAACTGAGGCCCAGAGAATGGGGCTACTGAATGTGGGGGACTCACAAGGGCCACTCTGGCCTTTTCCCCAGGGGTGTGGGGGAACAGAGGGGAGGTTTGTGAAATTGTCCTCAGAAAACTTGGAAAGGATGGTGCCATCTGTCGGAGCTGTGTGGGAGGGCGAGGGCCAGCCCAGCCAAGGGGTCTCTCTCCCTGGACCTCCCGGAATGGCCTGGGGCTCACACCCCAAGGACAGCCTTCCTGAGGGTGATCTCCACAATGCAGCCCCAAGAGCTGGCCGGGGGGTGGGGGGCAGGCCATGGGCCTTGGGCCTGGGGAAAGCGAGGCATGGAGGGGACACGTGGATAGAAGTAGCCAACAGTGCCTCACTCTCCAGGAGCCCCCAGGGAATCCAGGAGACCCTCCCCCACCCCCACCCCCCACCCCTGGACAAGTCCTGCGTTGCCACTTTCCTCTGTCTCGGAGAGTATTTACTGGTCAGTTTCCTGGGAATGACAGAACTCTGACAGCTCCTGGGGCTCCTGAGGCCCCTGGGGTGCCTGGGACTAGGGTCCCCACTGTGGTATCTCCTAAGGTCCCACTTTCAGTTCTGACCCTACATTCTGAGCATCCATGCTTATCAGGAAAACTTAATTCATTCCTCTCTTTTAAAAAGGAATCACTGACACAGGGATGTGTACCCAAGCCTCTGATCAGCCTGGGCAGACCTGTGTTACCACACTGGGTTAGAAGATCTTTAGCCGAAAGCAGACACTTGACATTTTGGTCAGGCGTCCTGCGTGGCTGGGGCAATGGTACGGTCTCAGCTCAGCTTTTAGCAACACCGAAGACAGCTCCTGATCGCCAATTACCACGAGCTCGTGGAGGGCGCATGGTGATGGTCACCCGAGAACATCAAGATGGCAGGGAGCATTCACTGAGCACCTACTGTGTGCCATGCGCCTTGCTAGGTGCTCCACATGCCACCTCACTTAATCCTCACGACCTTGGGGTGTCAGGATTAGCAGCCCCACTGTCCGATGGGCTCAGCGAGGTGGAGTGGGCCACCCAGGGTCACACAGCTGGCTGGAGGCAGAGCCGGCGTGACACCCAATCCACAACCAACACGGGAGTCGGGCCCTCCCTGCGTATTCCGCAGGCTGCCCAGCCAGAGGCAGAGAGTAGCTGCTGAATTAGTGCTTGCTGAATCCCAAACAAATCTGAACATACCCACAGAGAAGCCGTCATGTCGGAGACTGTGAAATTTTAAATTACAGATACAGAACGCGCGGGGAAGGACAAAAAGCAGAAACAGTCAATTACACGTGTATCTATGTAGCTGATCCTCTCAAGTGAAAAATTGGTTTTCCTCACTTTACAATGGAGCCAGGAACAAAATCGGGTTCTGACAGCGCAGCCACCCTCCAGGGCAGCCTGGTCTGCGGTCACCGGCCCTGTGTTGTGCAGAGCATTGGGGCACCTTCTCCCAGGACCCCAACCCTCGAGAAGCAATTTAAGGGGTGGGGGCAAAGCACAGAGGCTCAGGACTACTCTGGACAGAAGAAAGGTGGGTGTGGGGCCAGGCCCTGCCCAGCAACTGTAACCAGGATGCCGAGGGGAGGGGTCTGCCTCTATGATGACACAGGACCAGTGAAGGCCACTTCACAGTGCGCTGGCCTACAGCTGGGCCATGGGGAAGGCCCATGCCCAGCACGCCCCCATCTGACCATCACCCCACCCGTTTTCCACCCTCCAAAGCCGGGATAGATCTCACCCGCCTCGGGCCACTGGGAGGACTAACAGAGACGAGCTGGCCTGTGCCCTGGGCAGCCGGTCCCTGGTCAGGAGAGGAGGGGCACAGCCTCACCCAGGGCCCAACATACTCAGAACCATGCAGAGCTGCAGCTGGGCAGAGGGGCCAGTGAGGGAACCACCCCCACCCTGGGGCCTCCTGTGTCCACTCTCCCATGAGCACCACTGAGGCCAGGGAGCTGACTCGCCTCATCAGAGGGGGGTGATGGGTGAAGGGAAGCAGGGGGCTGTGGCATCTGCCCAGAGCACAGCGGCTGGGTCGCAGGGATCCTCTGGGTGGAGCCGGGCAGCACCAAGGACAGGGTGAGAGCACTGGACCCGGAGCCAGGGCCTAGCACCTGCCACTGGGGGAGCTGAGGGCAGGCCACTGTGTGTCCTTGGCTCTCACCTGTGGACAAGCACCCCTGCTGCCTGCCTTGTGTGGTGACAGGAACACACGTTCTGCTTCGCTACTATTGTGTGGTGCCTTGTGTGGTGACAGGGACACACATTCTGCTTCATTACGGCTTGCAAACAGATGCATTTAGGGGAGATGGATGAGGGAGTCCCAGACTGACAGAGCTATGCTGACACTTGGGGCCCAGGGACCCCTCCCTGAGAGGAAGCGGCACCTGTCCTGAGAGGTCCCTCCTGGTCCTACCCTCAGAATCACCCACTCCCCCCAGTGGAGACCGCATTTCCCAATGCTTGTCCTCTACTTAGGGAGTTTAGGCCCCTCCCCCAGAATCCCAAGGACATCTCTGCCACCCTATCAACTATCCATTTCCAATCCTTCCATCCCACATGACTCCAAACCCTGAATTCTGTGTCCATCCGGCACACGATCCACGCTGTCTGCCCGCCTGATGCCCGATGGCTGCGGGGCTGGGCTGAGGGAAGGGGGACCAGGGCGCAATGGACTTTGCACTGAGACCTAGTCCATGGCCAAGACGGGGCTGGAAGGAAGCAGGTCTCCCTGGCTTGGCTGCCCTGGCACCAGGTCCATGTCCTTCCAGCTTGAGGAGGGGGCCCTTTCTCCAGTCCCACCCTCTCTCTTCAGGTCTTCCCCCGAGGTGGTGAGCGTGCATAAGCCTCACCTATGCTGGACACAAGCAACTAACACCCAGCCCCCTTCTCCAGGGAGAGTTGGTGTCCCCTTCCAGAAGGACGTGGGCAGAGGTATCTGCCCGAAAACCTTGCATATGCCTTCATCAATTCTGCATCTAGGAATTTATGCACAGAGATGTTTGCCTTAGTGTTGTAATAAAGGAAACACTGGAAATATGATAAATAGCCAATTAGAGAAAATGGTTAAGTACATTATAGTATATTGGGTAATTATTAAAAATTATATCACCCAAAACTTTTTAACACTATGGGAAACACTAATGCTATAATAGAACGTTGGGGGAAAATTATATAAAAATGTAAATATAAGCATAAACAACTGGAAGGCAGGATACAAACTGCCAGCGGTGGTTATGGCCGGGTTGAAACTGAGCGGCTATCTTCCTCACCACAGTTCCCACTGTCCCTCCAAGCAGCCTCCAGAGAGCACAGATTACTCATGTAATCAGAACGAATGTCTCGGGAACAAGCTGTCACCACACGTGCACTTGTGTCCTCAGGCCTCCGACACCCTTTTATGTCACCGGGGACCCACCTTCCCCGGGCAAACAGCCCTCCCCCCGCCCTCTCTCAGCCCCGGACCCAGCTCGCCTCCCAAGGTCTCTGGCTGTTCCTCTGCAAACTCCTCTTCCTCTGCCTCCCTTGGAAAGTAATTTATCTACTTTGTTTTTCTTCAGAGTAGTAGCCACTCATGGCAGACAAGTCTGGAAAGGTGTGATGTCCTCCGCCCGTGCCGTCCCCGCCCAGTCCAGAGGTAGTGGCTGTGGGGAGGGCTCGGGCAGGCTCAGGGCAGCACCGGTGTGCCCGGGGGAGAGGGTGAGGAGCAGACCTGGGAGAGGTGTGGGAAGGAGAGGGCGTGAATCTCATCAAGCTGAGTAGAGACAGAAGGGGCGGGGTGGGGCCCACATGGCCCCCGGCGTATTTTAGAAAAAGACACTTGTTCAGGTGGAGACCACCCCATGCCAGGGGCAAGGCTTGACCAGCCAGTGGAGCGTGACCTGGATTCCAGCCCCAGCCAGCCTCAGCCAGGTGCCTGGGTGCAACACACAACTGTACAACCTGCTTGTTGGCCACAGGAGTGGAAAGCACCGAGGACCGGGGCGGTGACGGGAGGCCGATGCTAAAGCTGCCTCCACGGTTTCTGGCTTGGTCAGAAACAAGTCGTTTCCTTGAATTCTGCAAATTAGGAAGAAGTCCTACACGTGGCAGGTGCTCAGCAAATGTTCAATGAATAAATGAATGGGTGAGCCAGACAACCAGGCCTGTTTTCAAAAAAAGTTTTACGTGAATGACTGTAATTAAAAACTGAGAAATTTGCTTGATGTAAGAAGAGCATGCAGAGGGCAAGGAGAGACTTCTCTCACCCTCATTTCCTCTCTGAACACAGTGTAATGAGGGGCCACTCGGCTGATTACAGGCTGCACGGCGCCATTTCTTCTCGGCACATCCCATCACCTTTCTCACGTCCGTGCCAGACCTGCAAGCAAGAGCCAGGCGGTCTTCCTTCAGGGCACTTAGGAACGGGCGTGGCTGCCAGGAGTCTGCCCACTGACAGGGTACACACAACAGCCACACGTTAACGCCACCCTACAACTGGGGAGCTATATGGGGCCCAAATTTGGGTTGTACAAACGTTCCTAGAGCCGTAAAATCTCTCCCGAGTTACACTGCCAGTTCACGGAGGTTGGTACGACCATTTATTCAAGAAACACTGACCAAACACAGTAGTCACGGGGATGTGAATTACAGTGCGGGGGGTATAATCAGCAATGCTGTAAAGACTATATAGGGTGTCAGACGGGCACTGGACTTATGGGGGGATCACTTCATAGAGTGTGTAGATGCCTGACCACTGCGCTGTGCACCTGACGCTGACATAAAACAATCCTGAATGTCAACTATAATTATATACATGATGTAAAGTACAGCATAGGGAATAGAGTCAATGGCACAGTAACAGCTGTATATGATGTCAGAGGGGTAGTAGACTTGGGGGGGCTATCACTTTGTGCGGGCTGTAAATGTCTAATCATTATGTTGTTGTGTACACCTGAAACTAATTTAAAAAATGGAAAAGAAATAAAACAAACGAACAAACAAAAGAAGGAAACACTGGCTGAGCCACTGATCCCAGGGTGGCCTCAAAAAGGTCCGGGAGCGCCAGGGTGGAGAAGACCATTGTTCCCACAGCCGCCACGCAGCTCACATCCCAGTGGGGAGATGATACTTGCCAGGCAGCTAAAACCAAGATTGAGGGAGGGAAGGGGACACCAATCCAGTGGGACTCAAGGCAAAGCTCTGGAGAGGAGACACCAGTGGAGACCCGTAGGATGGGGGCACCTGGCCAGGAGAAGAGGGGAAATTGAAGGTCAAGGAAAAAATATGCTCAGAATCCACCTGGGCCCACTACAGCCTCTCCCCCTGCCCCCCGCCCCCGATCACAACTGAAACTCTGGACAGAACAAAAAGCAATTCCCCAAGAACTCTGAAAGTGGACAAAAGCAGATTGGCTGGGGAAAGAGGTCAGTACTGGGAGAAGTGACCGGCACAGAGGTAAGCTGCTATTTGCTTCTCTTTTTCTGTTTTTCCTTTTTCTTATTTTCTCTAACAGCTTTGACCCGAGAGCAGGCCCCCATGAAACTGTGGTGGCAGCTTCCAAACACATAAAGCAAAATAATGATAGAACTGAACAGAGAAATACACAAATCTGCAATTATAGTTGGAGACTCCAACACTGTCAATAACTGAAAAAACAGGGGCGGCCGGATGGCTCACTTGGTTAGAGTGCAATGCTCATAACACCAAGGTTGCCGGTTCGATCCCCGCATGGGCTACTGTGAGCTGCACCCTCCTTAAAAAAAACCCACAAACGTTGAATTGAATGAAAATTTAAATACAGCGTATCAATATTTGTGGGACACGAGCTAGGACGCAAGCTTAGAGAAAAATGTATCAAATTAAAATGTTTATATTAAAAAAGATTTCAAATCAATGAGCTAACTTGCCACCTTAAGAAATTAGAAAAAGAAGAGCAAATTAAACTCAGCGCAAGCAGTCAAAAATAAACAATGAGAGCAGAAATTAACGAAGTTGAAAATAGAAAAACATTGGAGAAAATCAATGTTTTACTGAAATGATCAGTAAGATTGATAAATCTCTAGCCACACTAAGGAAAAAAAAAAAGAAGACACAAATATTACCAGGAAAGAAGGACAGAGAACCTAAAAATATCAAAAGCATATTATTAAAGGACTATTATGGACAAGGTTATACAGGTAAATTTGATAACTTAGATGAAATGAACCACTTCTTTGAGGGAAACAAACCACCAAAGCTCGTTCATGAAGAAATAATCACTCTGAAGAGTCCTGTACGAAACCTGAAGAAGACCACTTCAAACCCACTTCAATCCACGGCAATGCCACTTCATACCCTGGGATGGGATTAGCAAAAAGACAGATCCCGAGTGTTGGTGAGGACACGCGGAGGCCGCAACCCCGCCCCCTGCTGGTGGGCACAGAGAATGGCGCAGCCACAGTCGGGTTTCTCAACAGGTTCCCCATTGAGCTGCCACAGCAATTTCACTCCCAGGCAGAGCCTGAGACAGATGAAAACATCTGTCTACACAGAAACTTGTACACGAATGTTCATAGAAGCCCTCTTCATAACAGCCAAACATAGAAACAACACAAACGTCCGTCAACTGGAGAACGGATAAACAAAACGCGGCCACACAATGGAATGTTATTCAGGTATCAAAAGGAACAAAATACTGACACGTGCTACGGTGTGGATGCACCTTGAAAACACTGTGCTCAGTGACAGAAGCCAGTCACGAAACACCCCGTATTGTATGATTCCATTCATATAGAATGTCCAGAATAGGCAAAGCCATGGAGTCAGGAAGTAGATTAGTAGTTGC
Organism: Rhinolophus sinicus; assembly: GCF_057876585.1. Classification (NCBI taxonomy): domain Eukaryota; kingdom Metazoa; phylum Chordata; class Mammalia; order Chiroptera; family Rhinolophidae; genus Rhinolophus; species Rhinolophus sinicus. The sequence goes on along the minus strand of NC_142503.1, from coordinate 198,139,875 downwards.
CGGGGGCGGGGGGAGGTGTGTGTGTGTGTGTGTGTGTGTGTGTGTGTGTGTGTGTGTGTGGTGGGGGGTGGTATTGGGGTGACTTCTAATGGGCACAAGGGTTCTTTTTGAGGTGATGAAAATGTTCTAGATTGACTGTGATGATGGTCGAATAACACTAAATCCACTAAAAACTAATGAATTGTATACTTTAAAGGAGTGCATTGTGCGTTATATGCATTATATCTCAATTTACCAAAAAAAAAAATTAAGTGTTTAAAGTATTTTAAGACCAAAAATAACCAGGGCATCAAATCCAAAGATATTTTAATACTATTAGTTACGGCAAACTAAAATAAGTTTTCAAGTAAAAATGTAAATCAATTTCAACAAAAAAATTAAATTTTAAAAAATCTCAAGGAGAGGTGTTCAGTGTAACATAACTTATGTTCACGGCAAAAGGAATTACAAAGGACTCAGATTAGCATTATATAAATATTTACGTAACCATTCCAGGTCCAGAGTCTGCTTTATGTTTTCTGATACCTCCTACTGCATTTTTAAGTGAAGCTATCAAATGGGGTGTTAAGGAAAGTCTTGGGACAGTGCCCTCTGAGTACCCCGCTTTCTCAAACCCGGTGCCAGCTGGGGGCTCACATACCAGGTTTCCAACAGGAGTCTGTTTACCTGCCCCAAGAAGGTGCTGCCGAGCAGGGCTGCAAAGAGGGCTTGGGCTGGGCAGCAGGTCTCGGGTCCTAGATCCCAGGAACCACTTTCCTAGCTCTGCCCAGGATTTTGGAAGACCCAGGAGACACACATGGTCTCCCAGATGCCTGTGAAGCAACCGTGAGGCCCACAGATTCATCAGACATCACAGAAACGTGCATGCGCAGTGGGCTTCCGCGGCCCCTCCTTACGGCCCGGCTCCTAGAGGCCAAGGTTGCCTAACCAGATTTGGTCACCCCGTGCCCTGGGACAATGCTGGTGTCTGGTGGTGGCTCAGAAAATGTTCGTGACATCCATAAATGCCATGTGTCCTCTTCCTGTGATAGGGAGAGGGAGAACGTAGAAAAAGACCTGGGTTCTGATGCAAGCCCACAGTGGCTGCCCACGGCTGCACTGAGAGCTGGACCTTTCAGATTTGGTCTCCTCGCCTACATCGTGGGGGCAGAAAAGCTGCCCTCACAGAGGTGCTGGGGTTATGATTTCAGGCCTGAGGCTGCAGGACCCTCAGTGTCCCGTTCACAGCTGGGTCCCTGACACCAGGCACTGAGCAGAACACTGCAGGGCTGGGTGAACACCTGAACTCAAGGGCTGGCCATGCCAGCTTCCCGGAGACCAAAACACAGCACTCACAGGCAAAGCCTTATTTACACCCAAGACTGAAGCTTCAGCCACGCTGAGGACCTGCAGGAGCGCGGGAGTCAAGCCCCCGAGTTCAAGTCTTACCCCACTACCAACCGGCCATGTGCTAGTAGCTAGAACCTTTCTGAACCATCCCCGAGGTTCAGAAACGCGAGGTTCCCGCCAGTGGAATGCGGTGGCGGTAGCACGTGCAGTATGAGCTGTGACATGTAGAGTGCTTGGTACAGAGCCCAGCAGGTGGTGGGTGCCCAGTACATGCCACCTGGATCCGTACTTACTGATCGTCAGCAGGGACTTGAGGGCACTCAGCCCTAGTGTCACTTGGCTGTCGGGGCAGTGGGAGCCCAGGAAAGACAAGCAGCCCCCCGAAGTCACACAGAGTGTGGTAGCCACGCTCCTGTCTGCACCAGGCTTCCTGGCGTCCTTCCCCATCTCTCTGCCTCCGGCAGTTTCCTGCTGTCATTCGCATAGAAGTTTGGTTTGAGGCAAAACTTAGAACTGCAGAAAGTACATAGAGTCCAAATAAAAAGCTTTTTTAATATAAAGCCGATGAAAAAGACAAATGGAAAGTAATCAAAACCTCATTAGGGCAAATAAGCAACCTGCCTACCATGCCACGAAAACTGATGGCACTGAGAGCCGCAGAGCGAAAGCACCGAGCCTTCCAGACAGCGAGCATCTCGGGAATGCAAATTTCAGGACGCCCTCACCCACACAGGCAGAAATCCTGCAAGACACCACTCAGGAGTCTCACCGAGTCACCCAAAGCGTGGCCCCTAACTCTGTCTATACATTAGAATCACCTGAGGGGTTCAAAAACTCCAATGCCTGGGCCGCCTCCACACAGCACCCCAAGTGCTCCTGACCACTGTGCTAAGACCACCAGTGCAGGCAGCAACCACCCATGCTTTCCCAGCTGGCATCACTCCCGTTCACAGCAGGCCGTGAGATGACAAATGAATCACAGTAGCTCAGGTTCTGCTTCAGCGGGTGAGTCCATTACTTGGGATTGCAGAAATCGGTCTTGATTAGGGTTGTCAGTCATTCTGCAACAGTCCCAACCCCCCACACCTGGCAGGCACTGGGGGTATGGCAGCAAATCGGGCAAATTCCCAACTTCAGGCAGTTTACATTCTGCTGGGAAAGCACCTTGAGGGGCTGTGACAACAGGAGTCAAGATGAGAATTCGAGCAGTCGGAGGGGCAGTGAGGTCTCCCCCAATTATCAACTTCATGTTAGGACACATCTGCAGGGACACAGCTGTAGGGGTCCAAAAGGAGGTCAGGAAATTAACTCAAGATCTGGAAGTCAAGATGGGAAGGAAGTAGGGAGGCAGGGAGGGAGGGAGGGAGGGAGGGAGGGAGGGAGGGAGGGAGGAAGGAAGGAAGGAAGGAAGGAAGGAAGGAAGGAAGGAAGGAAGGAAAGAGAGAGAAAAGGAGAGAGGGAAGGAGGAAAGAAGGAAAGAGAAAGGGAGGGAGGGAGGAAGCGAGGAGGGAAGGAGGGAGGGAAAGAAGGAAGGGAGGGAGGAAAGAGAAAGCAGAGCGGGAGGGAAGGCGAGAGGAAGGAAGGATGGAAGGGAGGGAAGATGTAGCACAAGCAGGAAATACCGATGATCGTGTCAAACCAACACCGGATCAAAAGTGAGCTGGCCTGTCCCAGCCGGTTTTATGGTGAGAATTGACCCCAGAGAGGATGGGGGCCTGAGTGCATCTCCACCTCTCTTCTTGGAGCAGAGCAGAGCTGTACATGGAAGACTCGCTGGCCAGTCACCCACAGAAGGCAGGAGGAACTGGGGCAGAGGCCGAGCTCCCAGCCTGGGGCTACATGGCCTAGATTTTCCAGAGCTGCTCCAATCTCCAGTGCTCAGTCTGCTCAACTGAGAGGTGTTTGCTGAAGTTGGGGCTCCATAATTTAGTCTTGCAAAACGGGTGATTCACTAAATATGTGATATGATTCCTAAGCCTCTGTAGGAGTTATTCTACAAATTTGACTCATGATATGAGAGGGAAACTTACTTTTATTTCTTATCCTAAATTGGCTCAAGCTACACAGTCATCTGAAAGTAACTTTAAAGTAACTACCTTGAGCGTTTCCCACAGTGCTGGTGTGCCCACATCTTCCACTTGTGCAACTCTACAGCTCCACGCTGGCCACAGAGCCAGCACCCGGTGCGGCTGGAAATGAGTGTGTCTGGAAATGAGTGTGGCTAGCAGCTCTGTCACCTACCAATGACGGGGAACACGAGAGCGCAGAACTGCGGTGTCAGGACCCGCACACCACACCGTATCTGACACAGATCTCCCAAGTCCTCTGTCCACAACTCTAGAACGACCAGTTGCTGCTGAGGTGCAGCTAGCCTTTACATCCCATCTGTCGGAGGGCCACGCCCCCTGCAGACACCTAGGGTGGCCACTGCCACACTGTGAGCAGGTGGGTCGCCATGCAGAGCTCCAACCCAGGAGTGAGGAAGCTGACCCCATCTGGTCACTCCAGGTTATCCCGAGTACCTGCTCTGGCCCAGGCCTTGTGTGGGGTGCTGGGGTGCAGGCGTGACTCGACTCAGCCCCACACACAGGTGATTGCAAATGAACAGCTGTAGGATGAAGGAGCTCATGGTCACGTGAAGCCAGGAGCCGTCACTAAGGTGGGTCACAGGTGGTACAGGCCAGTGGAGGACAAAGCTGAGGGCACTCACAGGAGAGAAACATGGGCCCTCTATGTCACAAGCCCTCTGGGCCCGGGCTTCTCAAAGTGTGGTCCAGGGGCCAACGGCCTCTGCATGTCCTGGGAGCTTAGCAGACATGGAGGAGTGGATATTTGTGTCCCCCCACATGCAAATGTTGAAGCCCTAACCTCCAATAGATGAGGTCATGAGGGTGGAGGCCCCATGATGGGATGAAGGGACCAGAGCGCTCCGTCCCTGCCACATGAGGACAGAGCCAGGAGGCAGCCATCTGCAAGCCAGGAAGAGAGCCCTCACCAGAACCCAACCCTGCTGGCACCTTGATCTTGGACTTCCAGCTTCCAGAACTGTGAGAAATAAATTTCTGTTCTTTAAGCCGCCAGTCTGTGGTAGCTGTTTAGCAGCCTGAGCTGACTGAGACACCATCCCCACCCCAGACCTGCTGAAACACAATCTGCATTTTAACAAGAGCCCCAGGTGCTGTCCTGTGTATCGGTGAGTTTGAGAAGCCCGGCTTTAGAGACAACCTCATTCACCCCTTTCTATACCAATGGGAAAAACATGACTAAGAGAGGCCTTAGCAACGGGATTTGCCTAAAATCCCCCAGCTGAGCAAGTGGTAGAGGGAGGATGTGAGGCCAAGTCCCCAATAGCTCAGGCCAGTAGCACTGGAGGCCAGGAGGGACTTCTGGAGGAGGGACCTCCACAGTGACGTGAAGGTCAGATCATGGACACCTCAGGTTCTAATCCACACCCACGATCAAGGAAGAAGAGCCAGAGAACTCTGTACTGGCAGCACTAAGCCAGCTCAGAGATAGCACGGTCAGTGGGCTCAGGCAGGACATGTCCTGCTGACCCGCTGGAAATGAAGTGAGGCGCTGTGCAGTAATGAGGGATGTGATGAGGCAGAGAGGCCGACAAGAGAAGAAGAAAGGGGCGCCAAGCAGCCCATTTGCTGTAATGAATTGGGCTGGACCAAAGAAGTCCAGAATCCCAACAGTCATCATTTGGCTAAACTTAAGGAATCATACAATTGTAGGACTGCAAAGTAGCCTAAAAGTACTCTTCAGACTGTTCTTTCAGACCCCAGCCCTGAGTCATGCTCCCAGGGGGCTCATTCGCCCCACATGCCTCGGCTCCGTCGTCAGAAACCTATCCCTTGTCTTCAAAATGCTGACTCGCTTTGACCCAACAATTTGAATTCTGGGACCCAAGCTTAAGGGGATAAACTCCCAATATGGAAAACATTAGATGCACAGATACGTGTCTTACAGAGGAATGTATAGTAACATAGACCTGGATAGCTGTTTGGATGTCATAACAAGACAAAGAAATGCCTCAGACACTGCTGACTGAAGAACAGTTCTCTGGAAAAGGCATTCTCTGAGCACACGGTTTCCTCAAGGATGCCCATAATAGGGGCACCCACCTTGTCAGCCAGATCAGGAGGATTAGTCCCAACAATTAACAGGGTGACAGATGTCACAGCCAGATCTACCCATAGCAGGGGTCTGCCAAGCTGTAAATATTTCTGGCTTTGCAGCCACTTGGTCTCTGCTGCCACTACTCAATTCTGCCACTGTAGTGTGAAAGCAGCCATAGACAATACATCAGTGAATGAGTGTGACTGTGTTCCAATAAAACTTTATTTATAAAAACAGGCAGTGGGCCAGATTTAGCCCCAGGCTGCAGTTTGTTGACCCCTGATCTCCATCCTCACATCTATTAATTTTAAATGGCAAAAGAGTGTGGGGGGATATCCTAAATGTCCAACGTAGGGAAACTGCTGACTAAGCTAAACCATTTGGAACTGACTGATCATTCAGTCCATATTTATCACGTGCCTGCTTATGTCAGACACTGCTTTGAGTGCCACGGATAAGGCAAGGAACAAATCAGTGAAACACACTGCATCAAAGGGATGTCCCAAAAATTCCACAGGAATTTGTGATAAAAAGAAAAACCCTTACAATGCTCTCAGAAAAGCAAAGTACAAAATAAAACCAAAAACGGTTTTCGAAGACACACACAGGGGAAAAGAACAAGGAAAGAAAAATATCAAAATGTTACTAATGTTTACCTTTGGCTGGTTCCATGACACCTTCTCTCTATTTCCCTCTAGTTCCTCTTTTTTCCCACATGACCACGTTACTTTTACGACAAAACAGGCCTCTGCGCTATATTTAACAGGGGACACTTGTCTTGATTTTAAGCTAAGGTTTGGTCCCTCCAGCTTCCACCTGCAGTTTCCAGCACTGTCCCTGATGGAGGTGAGAAAAAGCCCAGCGGCTCAGCCGGGGACGAGCGCACGCTCGCCAGGGAGGGCTGGAGCGTTCAGCACCTGGGACAGAGCCCAGCGGGCTCAGCCGAGAACCGCCCCAGGTGGGCGCCCCAGGGGCAGGGAGCCTGTGCCTTTCCTCTCTGGTCCTCCTGCTGAGTCCAGATGAGACACTCGGGCAACACTTGTTAGAGGAAACAACTGAAGCAACAAAGAGAGTTGTCCCCTGTGCCTGGCTGATGTAAATGGAACTAGCCCTGTGACCCAGCATGGGGGCGAGGCAGTCAGATTGTTGGTGAGAAGGAAGTAAAAACAAATACTGCACAGATCCCTGGACCCACATTACTAGCTTGGGAGAGACTCGCAAACATGCCAACACCAGTCACAGCAGCATCTGCTCCCAATGGCTTCTCTCCCCACGTTTTCAGAGCGCGTCAGCTGGCATCAGCCCCAGGAGAAAATCCAGTATTTTTAACAAACTCTTAAATCAGATGGCGTCCTTAGTGAGTAATTTCTTATGTGTTAGGTCTTTAAGGATAAAAGCTGGAAGTGCATCTTTAAGGGACGTAGCCCTCAGCAGGTTCTGGGGAATCAGGAGGTCACATAACTAAGAGTTTCCAACTCACACAGCACTTTCCAGTGTTTTCTTTCACTTATCATGCATTTATATCCCAAATATAACTGTCTTAGTGTTGTTGCTTTTTACTTCCACCGTGTCCACTTCTTTATGGGTCACTTTTCTCTCTTTTCCAAGTATTTTTGTAAAAAGAGTTTCTTTGTAAAAGAAAAATGTGAAATTTTAAAAAAGAGTACATCTCTCTGTGCTCTAACTCTCTGACTTGTGAAGTATTTTAAGCAAGATATCTATGGATAAAAGGTCTCATTCTCTTTAAAGAAACTGTCTATGTGTTTGGGTCCCGTCAAAATACCAGCAGCTCCTTCCAACAGCCTGTTGGGAGAGCGCCTTTCTTGCCGTGGCTGGTCTGAAACACCAACCTGAGACTTTTCAAGTCTGGCCTTGGAGGCGCTGTCTGTCTCACCTCCCTCTTCCTGGCCACGCGGGCCATCCTCTGCTCAGTGCAGGTTTGGGGGCTGTACCTGTCCAGGCAGAGCCCCTGAGCGGGGGTCTTCGGGTAGAACCTTTAGGCACTGCAGGCACAATGGGAGGAGAAAACTCGCAGACACTCTGCACCTTCTTTTTTCAGAGTCAAGTCAACATGAGTTTTATCATAAACTACTCTGTAGGGCTCGAGCGGCTCTGTGCCGCCGCCTTCAGACCAGGGCAGTGCTTCTCAGGTCCTGAAAACAAGCCGTCCTGGACTCACTGAGCTCCCAGACACAGTCAGCCTGTGGCTCTTCCTCACCACCCTTCCAGGAACCCCTCCCTGATCCCAGCACTCCCAGCTCATAAACCTCCAATGGCTCCCCTCTGCTGATCCAAAGCAAGACTTGTGGCCCTGGCAGCCTGTCTGCCCGGGCCCGTCCCACTGCCCGGAGCCCATGCGCAAGCATGTCGCGCCGGTCACTGGTCCCTGCCCACATTTCCCATCCCCCTGCTGTACTCACACACTGGTGTGACTGCCTTCTTCCTTCATTCACTCATCCAGTCAGCCAAGATGTGCTGGCTGCCTGCCATGTGCCGGGCACTATTCTAGAAGCTAGAAGTCAGCGTCAAACAAAACAAAGATCCCTGCCCTGGTGGATCTTACGTTCAAGTGGAGGGAGACAGGCAAACAAATGAACATGTAGGCTCCACAGGGTGCCAGCTGCTGATAAATGCTACGGGAGAAATGAGCTGGCAATGGAGACTACTGAGTGCCAAGTCGTGGCTGGCATGGTGGTCAGGGAAGGCCTCACTGGAGAGGTGGCATTTGAGCAGAGCCCTGTAGGAGGGAGGGAACGAGCCTCTCGTAGAATACTGGGAGGAGAGCATTCCAGGCAGAAGGAGCAGCAAGTGCAAAGGCCCTGAGGCAGACCGGGCCTGGTGTGTCCTAGGAAAGGCAAGGCCGGTGGGGCTGGACATGAGAAGAGAGGGAGGGAAGATCGTGTAGGCCTGGTGGGCCATTGTAGGGACTTTGGCTTTCGTTGTGAATGAGGTCGCAGCCTGGACGGCTCTGACCAGAGGAGTGACACATCTGACTTACACTGTCACAGACCACTCTGGCCTCCAGTTGTTGCGAACAAACTGCAAGGGGCAACGGGGAAAGAGATGCACTTATCCCGGCGAGAGACAAAAATGGCTTAAAGCAGAGTTACGACAGATGTGGCTGTGGGGGGGATGACAGAAAGAGCAGAGAAATGGATGATTCTGATGGTTTGGGCCTGAACAACTAGAAGGATGGAGTTGCCTTTTATGAAGCTGGCAGCAGGAGCAACAGGCTGCGGTGAAGGCGGGGAGCAGAAGCCACTTCTTGTGGGACTGATGGTGACCAGCCTTTAAGCCCCCAAAGGAACACGGTCTCCTCTAAGAAGCCTTCCTCACACCAAGCTAAAAGCAGTCACACCTCTGAATGCTGGCCCCCTCCCCACTCCCTTTCTCACACACAATCTCTCTCTCCCTCCTTCCCTCCCTCCCTTGCACACACACACACCCCTCTTCTCTGCACAGTTATCTGTACCCACACATTATCCCCTTGAGTAACCCAAGGATGGTTCAGTCTATATGATCTGGAAGCATTTGCACACAATAGATGCTCAGTGAATCTTTCTAGTAATATGCTGTACAGAATTGCACCTGTCATGTTTTAATAGTCTTAACAACTCAAAAGTGTTTTTCAAAACATCTAAAAATTATGCTTAGCACTGATTACATAGTAAGTGGTAACGATTCCATCTGAAGGATCCTATATGGAGATGCTGGCCTGCCCCTAATCATTCATTGGCAAGGCCAGCTGTCTTGAGGAAAGGCCAAGCGAGAAAGATGGGTGTTACCTTGCCGGTCCTTATATCCCAGGCTTTGATTTCAGAGCTGAAGCCTCCACACACAAACAGGCTGTGGTCTTTAGGATGAAATTTCAACGTAGTGACTCTAAAGTCACTCTGACCACTGAATAGCTGGGTTCCTACAACACAAAAAGAGAGGGTTAGAAATACTCAGATCACAAAATAAATATCTTAAAATGAAGATGCCACCTGGAACGGAGCTACAGGTCGACGTAGCCAACCTGGGCCCGAGTGGCCAATGAACACTTTCTGGAAACACAACACGGCAGCAGCAACTTTGACCTCACTCTCCGGGCAATCCCACCTTTGATTAACTGAACTCCCACACCCAGGATTGGATTAAACTAGATGGCTGGATTCATGAATGCCACTTTTTTGTTTTTAAAATTTTATTGGGGAAGGGGAACAGGACTTTATTGGGGAACAGTGTGTACTTCCGGGACTTTTCCAAGTCAAGTTGTTGTCCTTTCAATCTTAGTTGTGGAGGGTACAGCTCAGCTCCAGGTGCAGTTGCCGTTGTTAGTTGCAGGGGGCACAGCCCACCATCCCTTGCGGGAGTCGAACCAGCAACCTTGTGGTTGAGAGGACGCGCTCCAACCAACTAAGCCATCTGGCCACCCGGGAGCTGAGCGGCGGCTCATTGACTACATTCTAGTTGCAGAGGGTGTAGCTCGCTGACCCATGTGGGAATCGAACTGGCAGCCCTGTTGCCCAGAGCTCACGCTCTAACCAACAGAGCCACCCATCCGCCCCACGAATGCCACTTTTTATGTGCTCCATAAACATTACGTGGAGCAACTCATTTAAACCACATGACCTCTCCAAACCCACTTTACAACTGGATAAAACCAAAGCTTGGGAGATTAAGTAACCTCTTTACCTGGGAGTTTGAAGATCAAAACTAGGATGCTCCAAAGTGATTCTTTTTAGCATCACCACCTCGCAATCACACCCTTATAATAATCCATGAATGGTTTGCTACAGAGCCTGGCAGGTGGGGGTGGAATGATACTTTGAGTGACAAACGAGAGTGACATCACAGTGGCCCAAGCCCCGGGACGGACCATCGGGGGTCTCACTGGTTCTACAGGACTCAAGACAGGGCTCGCCCTTTACATATCGGTCATAGAACTATTGTCAATCACTTGTGTGATTGTGGCAATGCGTACATATGGTGCGCAAACTGTCTGGTCTGTCACTGGGATCTCTTAGCGGAAGCTACGTAAGTGGGTCCGACTCGGGGCTGCAGGCCAGCGCTCTTTCCTCGGCCAGTGCTGCCTCGTGTCCCAGAGCCCTGGCTGTCGTTCTTCTGCATCCAATTCAACCCAGTGAAACTACAGCGAGTAACCCAGCTGGCCGTAGGAGTCGCTGTCGCCCCTAAGAATCTGAGTGCTCCTGTGTGTGTGTCCTCAGGGCTGGGCCACCAGGCCACGTCCCTGCTCACACAACAGGCACAGCTCCTGCTGTACACCTTGCCAACAGGGAACATGAAGGGGCTTCCCGCAGCGAGGCCGACAAGGGCTCCCCCCTCACGAGGCGCACCCCTCACTCCTACACCAGATTGATGCAGCGGGCAGTTAGGGACACAGGAAGCTGGTGCCTAAAAGGCAGCCAATGCAACACCAAGACCCCAAGCATCTTTTCCTCTTAGGAACCCCGGAAGCGCGTCTGCTCATTCAATTCAGAAAGCACTTCCTAGAGGCTGCCCTGCTCTGCATTCAGGACGCCCCACACACTTAGTTTAGTGCTCCACCAGCTCGCTAGGCAAGGACACGAAAGCCATCGCTTGGTACCCTGGACAGTTTCAGCAGTAGCCTTTATAAATCCAATTAGCCTAGATCTGTGGTCTCCGAACTTGTCTGACAGCGCATCCCGTCAGTGAGAAACCCAGAAGCACACATCGCCAACCTGTGTATGTTGGTTAGTTACAGAGCATCCAGTGTACCAATTCATCATGAACAGCACAACAAATGCCAAATCCAGAATATTTTAAAGGACGAGACAAGGAGAAAATAACCAATATTTAAAAATGTATCTTAATCCGCCATTTACTAAGAGTGTCAACAAACATCTTTGAAATCATTACATTCAACGAGTTACAATATTTTTAATGGGAGCAACAGGGCTGCCTATGCTTCCATTTATTTCAAATACAGGGAATGTTTTGTGACTCGGTGATTTGAAAGTAGCCCAGTTACAGCTTCAGTTTATTCACTGGAGTCTGTCCGAGCCACAAAGACCCTCCCAGAGACACACAGACCCCGATGGAAGAGGCTCCGTATTGGCAGCAAGCCTTCTGCTTCCACCCAGCACTGCTGCAAAGCATCATGGGAACATTTAGCTCATAAAGCCCCATTTCCCCTGGTGCCAAATAATGGCTCCTGCAACCCATCAGAGGGGATTATGGCATGCTTGTATTTTTAACAACCCCATTCAAAATCCACTGAAATTTTCATTTAAAGGATTTTAAAGCACATTAGAAAAACACTGTTCCCAAGTTAAGGGTGCAGATATTAGAGTTTTTAATAGGTGACACATTTAAATCATGTTTAGTGACAAAAATTACAGAATGATGGAAACAATTAAAAACATCTGTTTTCAAAATGTGCTTTCCATAGAACAGGTTTTTTGGAAAGCAGTTACGCTCTTGACTTTGTTAAAGCGTCACCTTTACCTTAACGGATGCTTCAGTGTGTTGACTTTTTTTCTAATATCTTCTAGGGGCCGACAATTGGTAGTCACTTGTCCTCAGAAAAAATTTTGGAAACACCTGACTTTTTGTACATGAAAACTTTATACCTCTTTAAGCTCAACAAGCTTCTTAAGTATTTTGCAACAAAAAGCAGCGCATAAAGATTTTCCTGGTCATCTTATGTCATCACAATGCTGTCAAGAGCTGGACACGTCATGTTGTGTCACCCATAACGGCGAAGGGACTGTGAACAACAGCCTAGTTCTCCAACCCAAGGGGAGTGTTAAGGCAAATATGACTCTCCGCCTGGTGAGATGTTGAAAAGCCATTTAAAACTGGCATCAGAAACAGCGCTCATGGCAAGATGGACAATGCTTGTCTTGATACCTGCTCTTAAATTAAAAGAGAATGAAATAGGGATTGATATGGACAGAGACTGACTGGGAAGAGATTCACCAACATGAAATGAGTTGTTCCAGCGTTTGTAAAATCACTTTTTAAATTACACTAACATTGTTGTAATATTGTTTAATAAATGAAGAATCCTTCTAAAAAGGCACCAGGGAGATGAGCAGACTTGTGGTGCTAAGTTGCTCTCAGTAGGTCAACAGAGAAGCAACACTCTCCAGTAAACAAAATATCGCTTCCTGGGGAATTAATCTAATTGGAAACCTGGCATTCTTCGAGCTCCCTCGTCTTTTCCTTTCCGGAAACTCATCTGGACCCCAAGCTCTTCCTCACCAGATGCGCTGCAGGGGGCGCCCGGAGCAACTCCCCATCCTAGGGAGGCTGTGCAGAGGGTTGCCCCGCCCCCCCATCGGTCTATGCTCACCCGGGACGTGGAGCACCCGGGACGTGGAGCAGCACCATGGAGAGCCCAGGATGGGCCTTTACCTGCAGCGCAGGCCTCAGGATGCTCACGCCAGCCGAGTGGTTGGGAGCCCACTCTGGGGGCCGAGGGCGGGGCCCACCATCCGCCCCGGGATGGGAAAGGCGCACAGGTGCTGCTGTAGCAGCGCGTCACGGAGAGGCCCCGGCAGGCCAAGCCTTTCCTCTGACAGCGACGGCTGTGCCCACTGCCGACTTCTTGCTCATTTGGAATTCACCGCCAATCCTTACATCCAAAAGGAAAAACAAACTCTATCTGCCTGGGAAAAACTTGCTCCCTGTTGCTTGGACTATAGCATATAACATATGCTTATTTCAGAAATGGCAGTGAATTCATCATGGTTTTCAAAAATTGCAGTGATACAGTCTTGCCAATAATGGGAGAAAAGATGGGAAGAAAAGTGGAAATTGAGTTGCTAAAAATTGATGATTGAACTTTTTCTGGTTCAAAAAAAAAAAAAAAAAGAATATGTTATTCTGAATATGTTATTCTTCCTCAGCTCCCTGAAGGGATTGAGAGAGAATCTATGTTTTTTAAGTACTAAAATTTTCCAGTTAGAAGGCAAGCCAGAGTTTACATCTTTTTCCTACTTTTACTTATAATAACGAGGACTTTACTGTATTTCTTTGCTAAAAGGAGTCCAAAACCATAAGATTTTAAAATTTTTTAATAAGCTTCCAGATAGCTAATGGACAACAGCAAGGGGGAACTTCTGCTGGGTAAGAAACCAGGATCCCAGTCGCCCTCGTCTGCGTGTTCTCAGCAGTGGGAGGGGGTCAGCAGAGGCGCTGAGAGTCCACGGACCCGGGTCCCACCCCAGCTCTGTCACTTCTAGTGGAGGGGCCTCGGGCAGGTCCCTGCACTGCTGTGTTGCAGGCCCATGTGAACACAGGCTTTCGGGGACATAACGCATTCATGGCAGACAGCAAACAACAAAAGAAAGCTATTATAGTTTGAAAAAAGTAAACGCAAAATGATTGAGTTCACCCTTGGTTACATCAAAAGCTAAAGCCAAGGGATATGAGTTTGGAACAGCAGGAACCTTGAGAGATTCAAGACGCTGAGTTTTTGTCGTGAGGCTGTGAGCACACAATGCCATGGGGGGGCCTTTACATTTTGTTAAAGAGATATGGATAAAGGCTGGAAAACATGTATCAGAAGCCATCTTGAGCATGAACATTAGCCACACTGGAAGTGAAGGTCCTTTCTTGTCAGATTCGTTCCCACACTCTACCAGTTCATAAACCGAGGAGCTTGTTTGTCACACCCTCTTTGGGCGATGCACTTTAAGCACAATGGTTAGTTGCTGTGTAACCTTTCACCTGGAGACTATCTTGCTTGTTTACATGTCTGTTATAGAAAATTCTATTAGTCACCATATGCTGCTTATAGGAAACTGAGTTTTAAAATATTTAATCCACTATCACTGGCTTTATTGACCTTGTCTTAATGAACTCACACAGGATAAGAACTGTTCAGATCCTCTTGCACTTAGGAAAAAATCATTTCTTTTCCTCCTTGACTCAATAAGGACACGAATGAACTATACATTGTCATTAAAGCAAAAACATGTTTAAAATGGAATGCAGAAACTCCATTTGTTCTCCTGACACTATTATTACTGCCAATCTTGCTAGGAGAAGATGGCTGGTAACAGTGGCCAGGTAACTCCTCACAGGTGTCCCTCTTCCTTTCTCAGGTGGAGACAGCAAGCTCCCCAGAGGCGACCGCACACATGGCCGGGACAACGCTGCTTGTCCACCCTGACGCCTGCCCTGGGGACCCTATCAACATGCAGGGCTCCCGGCCCATGAGGGTCCTCATGTCCGGCCCCCAGCCCAGTTCAGATGAAATCCCAGAATGGTCACCAATAAAAAGAAAGGAAGTCCCATGTCCTCCTCTCCAGGGAGATGGCGCCTGTCACCTCCAGCCCTGCCTGGGGCTTGCCCGTGTCATGACACAGCCCTATCTGGTATGTGTGATTAACCCATTTCACAGCTGGGGACATGAGTGGAAGCCCAGAGAGGTGAGGATTCATCCAGGGCCCCAGCAGTCGGCCATGCTGGGGTGGAGGCTGGACCTGTCTAACCCCGAGCCCAGCTCTCTGACCTGCGTCGCCTGCCCTCAAGCTCTTCGTGACCTTTCCTTCTCCGTAGCTCTTTGTGCACATCCAGACTCATGAGCATGGAGGGCAGACACTGACAAGGGAAAGCTGATGCTGTTGGCTGTGGTGACTGAGCTCGTGTTCCCACAGCCGGCGTGTGACTCATTTCGCTAAAATCAATATCATTACACTCATCCTCTGGGAAGTATCCAGCCAGCTGTAAACTGAACCATCCTGACTCAAAGCTAACGAGAACAGGAGCTTACTAACTTTCAAATTAAACTCTGTGAGTCAGAAACAGGGGCCATCTTGGCACATGGGGCCGAGTCCTGGGAAGGGTCCGGACGACAGTCAGACGGGCCAGCACCTGAGTGTGCCCTATGGATCGGCGGGGGGCCTGTGGATCAGCCAGCAACGCCCTCAGACCCGTGGGATCCCATATGCAAAATGGGGAAATAAAACTGACCTTAAGAGCTTGTGAGAATTAGAAACAATGCAGGTAAAATAGCAAGCTCCCGACAAATGACAGGCCCAATGGACAATAGCTACAGCAGCAACAATAGCAGCAACAAGAGATAATGGTGGTTGCTGTGGTGATTTCTTTACATCAAGTTTAGCTACTGCTTTTAATTATCTGGACAAGACTGAATTTTCCACGTTAAAAAAAAGGCTTTTTAACTTGCAAACAAGGTATGTCCCAAAAGCTGGCCCTAAGCTGGTTTTCTGGGACTCAGGAGTCACCCATCGGACAGCACACATGTTATAACCGTGTTTAGGCTCCAGCGTCAGTCGACACAGGTCGTCTTACCTACAAAGGGCGCCAAACGCAATGCAATTACTATTAAACTCACACAGGGATAAGACACCACCCCTGTGCAATCATGGGGATGAATGAAACAGTGCTGCTGATTAAAAACCACCTTGTATTTATCCAGAGGGCTGGCACGAGCTTAGCTAGGCGAGGATGATGAGACAGACACTTGTGGAGGTGTGGGTGCCCTCTGGGCACTTTCCAGCATGAGATACGGGCTGGCAGCATGTTGTACTGAAGTTTAAAAACATGTGACAACATCCCTAACTAGGGTCGGCTTCTCACCCCGAAGCTGGATGGAAAGAGCGGAGAAAACAAGGTTGAGATGGGAGAGGACGATGCTGCAGAGCGACAGAGAAGGGGCTGCATGTGAGTAGGGACCGTGGTCCAGAGCTGAAGGGTACGGCCTTGGAGAACAGACAAGGGTAAAAGAGGCCAGAAAAGGGGCGCCAGTGCAGGAGCAGGCGAGGGAGGAGTGGAGCCGCAGATGACGAGGAAGGCAGAGGCATCTGTGGGAAGGTGGGTGGGCAGCTGCTCACTGGGCCAGGAGGCAGGGGGGCAGCCACTCTGACCGCGCTGGGTTACAGAACCCCTCGGAGCCTCCATGTCTGGATCTAGTGGCAAAACCCCCAGGACTACCGCATACACTGTGTGTGTGCCATCAGGAGCTCTGCATGTGTGCCAGCTGCAGGAGGCCACATCACAGCCCAAACTGGCTACGTACCGGCCTCCTGGTCTCCGCAGACACCTGAGGGACGCCTCTGAGATGTGCTGGGGACACTCAGTCGTGGTGCTAGAAAGCCTGAGAAAGGAGAAGCCCAGTCCCCTCCTCCGAGGCCCAGCGGGGACAGCCCCCCTCTAAGGGCTCATTAGCCCACAAGGACCCCCTTCCGCGACCCCTTCTCCGAAGCCCCGTGGGCCCTAGCACTCTGCACCAGCGTTATACTCTGGCTATTTCTCACCCGCCCTATGCTAAGTGTTCTAAAGTCATCGGGGCTAACATTTCTCCCACTGGAGCAGCAGCTGTCAATAGCGGGGAAGCATCCTTCAGCCGGTCACTTAATCAGAGGGAGCAGTCAAGACCATCTGGGCACGCTTTCCTCCCCGAGGCCTGAGGGATCCTCTGCGGGTGGTGAGCCGGCTGTCCGATGAGAGCCAAGTGGGCGCCCCAGGAGTCAGCTTAAGCAAACTGTTTGTCCACGACAGGAAAACAGACGTGGTGAGGGCACGCCACTCCCAAGTGCCAACAGGCAAAGCCTCCGCCAGCCACACAGGCTGGAACTGGATCCCAGCTCTCCTGTCACTGGCTGTGCGGCCTCAAGTAACTCACCAAACGCTCTAAGCCTCAGTATCTGGGTCAATGAAATGGGGATAAAAACACTCCCCTCTCAGGTTAGTGTGGAGACTAAATACATAATAAACAAAGGGTCTGACACCCATTTATTCATTTCAGCTTGATACAGGCCAGGCAGTGCCAGGAACCAGGACCACAGGGCCCGAGGCCTGGCCCACAGAGAGCACGCGGCCAAATGGCCTTCCCATTTCCTTGTAGTATTTCTGTGATGGGGCCTAATCATGACGCAAAAGCTAGGGAGGCACCAGAAGACACTTCTTGAAAAACAAGGGAAGTGGTCATTTATGGGTCCAGACTCAGCTGGCCACTCATTTCCATGTACCATGACCCTCCACTAAAAGACACGGGGCACCCAGAGCAGGAGGAGCCAGCCAAGGGCTGGGAACAGCGAGGCTGCAGCAGTGGGGTCCAAGTGAGGGGGACACCCACCCCAAATAAAGGGCACGTGCCATCCCCTCACGAGGAGGAAGCTGCGACTCCACCACCAGGCCATTTCGTCATGGAGAAGTGAGACGTGGAGAGGCTGCTGACTTCCTCCAGTCTGTCCCCAGACCCACACATGGAACCAAGAGCCACACTTGCAAGCTGGCTCCGGGGAACACTGGGGGCTTTTGGAACTGAGCCCCCAAAGCTGCCCCATTTGGGGAAATGGCCCAGCAACTGGGGCTCTTTG
This sequence comes from Rhinolophus sinicus, assembly GCF_057876585.1. Taxonomy (NCBI): domain Eukaryota; kingdom Metazoa; phylum Chordata; class Mammalia; order Chiroptera; family Rhinolophidae; genus Rhinolophus; species Rhinolophus sinicus. The sequence continues at coordinate 198,122,104 of NC_142503.1, read as the reverse complement.
GACAGTCAGCAGGAACAAGGTCTTGTTTCCTACCTTCTCAAGGGCCCCATGGTGCAGTGAGGGAGGAGGGGAAGGGACACCCTTTGCCGAGGGCCTACCAGGGCACCCGGCATTCTGCAGAGCACCTCTGCACACCTTATCTCAGCTGTCACCCTCAACCCCCACCCCCCGGCCAGGCTCTGTCCTCCCCTTTCACAGATGAGGAAACGGAGGTGAAGGACCGTCCCGAGGACACCCAGCTCGGTGGGTGGAAGAGCCACATCCATGCTCCTGTCCCACTCCCGCATCCGGGCACTGGGACGTCCTGGGTGGGCTGGGCACCCACGGGAGGGCTGCCTGGCACAGGAAGGAGGACAGGGTGCCCTGGGGGCTCCGGGGAGAGGACCATCTCCTTTACCTCGGAGGCTGAGGGGCTGGATTCTGCGAGAAACAAGGACAGCTGGGAAGTGCGCAAGCTCGCCAGGGACTCTGGGATGCAGGATAGCTGACTCACAAAGCAGGGACCTTCCCTGTGGCCACCTCAGCCAAATGCACCAGAGACTCTGTTCAGAAGGTTCCAGACTGAAACGGGAGCATCACAAATAATTAATCTGTGAGCGGATTTTATTTAAGTGTTGATTCATGGTTGTTCTATAAGCCAACAGCCCATCAGAACTATAAATTAACGAGATAAAATGTTGCTGGCCCTCCATATTTCAGGCCAAGTATTGATGTTTTAGAATCCACAGATTTTTAACTGTATTGATTGAGGACACCAGGATAAATGGCTTTGGCACCAAATTCCCATTAACGACAATGGGCACCGAGTGACTAATTCCCAAAGCACTGCCGGTGAGAACGCCCTGCATTGCCTTCTCCTGGCAGGGAGATCTAATTAGATTGAAATGAAAAAGCCAAATCACCAAAGGCGAAAAGAGGCAGATCAAGTAAAGTGGGAGATCAGACTCAGTGACGAGAAAGGACGAGAGTCAAACCAGGCCAAGAGCCACAAGCCTGCCCAACCCCTGCTAAAGAGAGCACCCAGCAGGACCTGGGGGTGGGGGGTGCCGGGAAGAGATGCAGCGTTGGCTGGAGCCCACCGCCCCCTCCCCGGCGGTCCCTGATGGGTTTCACTGCCCAGCAAGGGCCAGCCACAGCTCTGTCTCATGGACCAGCCCTGGCCAGATAATGGCCACACAAAGGCCACCAGGACTGGCCCCCATCCTCCAGGGGCACCCTCTAGCCAAGGAGACAGACATGGAAACCAACAACACCCCTCAGCAGGAGCGGCCCCATTCCCCACGGGTGAGGTCCAAACCCCTCAGCCACCCCCCAGGGACGCCCACCACTGTGGCCCCAGCACCCAGTCCTGGCCGTAGCAAGTGCACAACAAGTAAGTGCTGAATGAATGCAAGTGGATCTTCCAACAGGTGTGCACCGTCCCCAGAGAGAGGTGGCGTGGACATGCCCCATCACCTCCCGGACTGGATGGCGGAGCTCGGAGGGCAGCACCCCACAGCTGGAGGAGCACCCTGGGCAGGCCAGGCCGCCTCCCTCTGGCCGCAGTTCTGTCCCCTCCTCCAGCTCGCCCTGTGCCTCAGTCACACCCACCAGCTGCTGTGACCAGGGAAAGCTGCCCACAGTGCAAGCTGAGCCGATCCCTCCTGTCCCTAGCTCAGCGGCAGCCCTAACGCGTCAGGCAGGGGGCTCTCTGAATATCTAACCGTTTCAGAACTCCCTTCCCACACTCACACTCACACACGCGCGCACACGGCAGAGTCTACTTAACATCTGTTGATTGAGAAGATAGATCATGACAAAGGGCCACTAGAAATCCATTAATGTTATCAAATAAAGTTGTATTTGATTAACCTGGAAGCATCACCAGCATGAGCAAAGCATCACTTCACTTTGAAGGCGTGGCGGGTGGACAGGCGAGCGAAGCACGTACTCAGCGACCCTGAGTGGGGAGCAATGCCTGGGGACTGTGCACCCCATAGGCCAAGAACTGCATGACGCTGAGGCTCCCTTTCCTGCACCCAGACTCACCTCCCCCAGCTCCCTGCACCCCACATTTCCACACACACGTGGTCCACATCCTCATTCTGTCTGCTGAGAACCCATTTTCCTCCCCCTCAACCATGCCCCCCCATCGCACTTCTCTGTCCCCCTAATTCCTGAGTCAGCTTGGGTTCCACTTCCTCCAGGAAGTCATCCTTGATTTGCCAGGCTAGATGTACTTGTAGTTCCCGTATGTCGCTCCCGTGTCCCCCAGCAGATGTGAGTTTCTCCAGGGTGGCTCCTGGGTCTTGTTCACCTCGGTGTCTCTACTGAACATAGCTCCTTGGACACACAGGCAACGGGGTGTAACGGTCAGGCTGCAGGCTCTGGAGTCTGGCACACCTGTATGCATCCTGGCTCTGCCACTTCCCGGTTTGTGCCTCTGGAACAGTGTGTGAAAAGAGGATTCTGGTGGCACCGGCCTCAAAAGGTGAGTGGGGCCATATCAGACCCCCTATGTAAGTCTGTAGAAGCCTACCACACAGTAGGTACTCAGTGACAGCACTGGCTGTCATCATTGACCCAATCGTCGCCGTCACCAAGTGGCACCAAACTCCCTGAGCCCCACGGGGCTCACAGGAAGACCACAAACAGGCAGGGATGATAAGAACAACACCACACACCCTCAGCACCGTGCAAAAGGCACAGGGGCCACAGCTGCACAGACAGGGCTCAAATCCCCACGTGACATGCACCACTGGGAGGCCCTGAGCAAGCTACTCGTGCCTCAGTCTCCTCACCTGTAAACTGGGGAAACAATCGCAGGCAGCAGGCTGAGGTGAGGCCTGACATCACGTGCAAAGCCTGCGGTACAGGACCGGCTGCCGACACAACCATCAGTCTCGTCCCCACCCCCACTGGGAACACATGGAGCTCAGGCCGAAGAGCTGCAAGGCTGCCCCTCCACAGCCCAGGAGACAGGACCCTCGAGGCGGGAAATAAGGCCACAGTTATTACCCCAAACCACCACTGCCTTCCCTCCCTGCACCTCCTCCAGCTGCTGGCGAGGGACCACGCGGCCCGACCCGGAGTTACCGTCCCTGCTTGCCAGGCCCTGGGACAGGCACAGACCCCAGCACCACCACTGCTGGCCCAGGCGGGCAGGGGCTGCCCAAGAGCTCAAACCCCCACCCCCACCCCACCCCAGGTACTGGCGTGCACTCCGGGCTCCCCTCCTGGCCCTGGCAACGGTGCCCAGCAGAAGAGGGACCCAGGAAGAACCCAGGGCAGAGAAGGTCTGGGAGTCGGGGCAACTCTGCATTGCCTGGCTCTGTCCTCACCTGGAAACCACGGACAAGAACCCGTTCAAGGGCTGCGGCTGGGTCGGGAGCTACCATGCCGGCTGCACAGCAGTGCCGGGTAACGGGACCTTCCTTCCATGACTTCTGTCTCCTTCTCGCCTGCGTGCCAACAGCCCCCGCCGGATTTGCCCAGCGCGATCCATCTCACCCAATGCCTTTTCAGCGTGGGCATTAACACAGAGCTCTTTCCGAGTTGCGGCTGTGAGCTGGGATCGTTCCGTACAGCCTTTCACCGGTAATAAATTGACAGGAATTCTAAACTGATTCTGACCAAAGGACACTGTGATAAAGCTAAATCTATTTCAGTACAAATTACATGTCAGAAGTTGATTAACAAGCCACCTCTTTATCCAGCCCCCAACTTTGGGGCTGAGACAACCTTGGGGCTCTGTCCTCTGGGCAGGCTGGCACAGGCCCACCTCAAACCCTCCATGCAGAGTCTGGGTTGCAGGCCAGCGGGGAGCATGAGCCTGTCCCGAGGCCCGTCCCTCCCTGTCCTGAGACCGGCTGCAGGCCCTGCAGAAAGCTGACTCGGTTCCCAGCTCTGCAGAGGGGGCCCCTTGGGGTAGGGGCTCAGAGAAACGCACCTGTTTCGAGGTCTGTGAGGTGCAGGGCACAGTCGAAGCCACCGCTGAGCAGGCGCTGGCCGCAGGGAGACCACCGTGCCGCCCGCACGGCCTCACTGTGCAGGGAGTAGGTCTGCAGGCAGCTGCCCGAGTCCACGGCGTTCCACACCTACAAGGCAAACACAGTGCCACACGTCAGACACGGGGGCCTGACTCGGGAGCTCAGCTCTCCCCTCTGCACAGGGGAACGGGCCTTGCCGTGGAACTAGATTTCCTTTATTTTACCATCAAAACCAGATCCAGATGTTAAACATTTCCTTGTAGAAAGGCAAAGGCTGGGGCTGGCGGGTTGAGGGGCAGCTTTCCCCCAAACAGTGTACTGGGGTTAGGGGAGCCACGAGAAAGCAGCCTGCCCAAGTTCTGCCACTGCCCCCACACACACACTCACAGTTCTGCCCAGTCTCGCCTGCACCTCTGACACTGTCCTCTAAGATGGGACCTTCTCTGCCTCGGAGTGGACACTGCACTAGGCCATGCTCTCTTCACAGGTCCTGCCTGAAAACTAAGACCCAACCAAGAAGCTGCCACACCTGTGCTTACAACCGGGCAAAAAGCAAATACCTGCCCAATGGCAGGTACCTTCCTTCTGGGAACGAAGGTACTGTCCCTCGTCCCCACTCTGGTTTCCAGGGGGAACAAGGCCCGGAGCAGAAAGCCCTGTGTACACTTAATGACTTCTGAAGTATGTGTGTAAGCTCTACGCAGAGAACCGCACATTCCGAGAGCCAGGCCCACTGCGTACGTGAGCGTGCTGGGGGCAGCTTGTCGCCACACAGTGGGGAAGGAGGGCAGAGCCCAGGGCCTGGGACGCACAGGTGCTCAGCACTGCCAGTCCCTTCCCTCACTGTCCCTGCAGGAAGAAGGGGGTGCCCTCACCTACCCCTGAGGTGGCCGAGAAGATTGTGCGGGAGAAGTAGGAAGAGCACCCACAGCCACACGCGGGTGCGGGCATCGGAGCCAGGGCCGCACGCTGCTCGCTGGGCTGTGTGGCCTGGCTGAGTGGCCTCAGTCTCCTCCTCCACAAAGTGGGGATAGGACGAGCCCCACCCCAAGGGCCTGGGGAGGAAGGACTGAGCACTGTGGGGGCAGAGAGTGGAGCCATGGGGCTGGTGGGGTGTTTCTTGGGGCTGGCAGCGCAGGCACGCAGGTCCTGACAGCCAGACGCCCCGACTCTCTCTCAGCTACATCGAGGAACCCCGCTTCATTGCCTTAGTCAGAGAAAGGTCAGGGTGCACCCGTGCACACCCTCAAACCCTATCCTTTCACAATGTGGAACGCATCCTGAAGGTTCTCAAAACGCAAAGGAGCAGAGTTCTGAAAGCATGTTTCCTGGGCAAGTAAATGTCTAAGCTTAAGAAAACAAGAGGTCAAGAGTGGCCTTCCAAGAATGTAAAGGGAGCTGAGTTCCTTTCTGCCTTATTCGGGGTCAATAGCTGGGGCCTCAAACTGAAAAACCAAGAATAGCAGCATTTACATTTAGAAATATGAACAGAAATAACAGAAAAAACATCCAGAGCCTTCAAAGTGGAGTGGGAATTCATGGGAGAGAGGCAGAGTGCCAGGAACTGTTTTTTTTCAAAACTATGTACAAGTATGATTTTAACAGAAAAAGTGACGTGAAACGAATGAGCTCGAGCCACAGACTTAACACGGCTGAACAGCAAATGTTGAGCACGTAGGTCACGCTGCTTACCCATAGTATGATGCCATCTAAGTTCTAAAACCACGCAAAACACCACCTCATACCATTAGGGTGGCTTCCATCAAAACAGGAGCTGCTGGCGAGGACGTGCAGACGTCGGAACGCCGTCAGTGGGAAAGTACAATGGTCCAGCCACTGTGGAGACGGCATGGCAATACCTCAAAAACTAACATACATTATCATGTGATCCAGCAGTTCCACGTGTGTGTTTATACTCAAAGAAATGAAAACCAGGGTCTCAAAGACACATGTACACACCAACGTTCACAGTCGCACACTTCACAATAGCCACAGGTGGACACAGCCAACTGTCCCTCAACGGACGAACAGACAAACATAATGCGGTCCGTCCATACACTGGGATGTCACTCAGCCTTAAAACGGAAGGAGATTCTGACACCTGCTACAACATGGACGAACCTGGACGAAATAAGCCAATCACGAAAGAAAATAGTGTGTGATTCCACTTATATGAGGTCCCTAGAGTCGTCAAAACCATAGAGATAGAATGTAGAATGGGGGTTGCCAGGGGCTGGGGAAAGGGAGAATGGGAGTTAGTGTTTAACGGGGACAGAGTTTCAGTTGTGCAAGATGAAAGGCGTTCTGGAGCTGGACGGTGGCGATGGTGGCACAGCAATGTGAGTGCACTGAGTGCCACTGGACCGTACACTTTAAAACGGTTAAAACGGTCAATTTTATGCTCGGTGTATTTCAACACAATTTTTGAAACACACATGAAGCACAAACTCCACCATGTTTATTTGTGCATTATAATACGACTAAAACATGCATGGAGACGGTCATTCCTGGGAAGGGAGGGAGAGGGCTGGGCTAGGGGAAGGGAGCTGTGAACACTGCTCCGTATTTCCTCTACAGAGAGGCGGGGAGGGCGGATAGGAATGAATACAAGTATGATTTGAAGCAAATACGCCCAAATGTTCCCATCTATGAAAGCCATTCATTTATGCATTCATTCAGCAAACGCTTCCTGAGAGCCCACTGTTAGCCAGCATTGTTCAGCAGTACCCAACTAAGACAAAACCCCTGCCTTCAAAGAATTTACATTCCAGTAGGGGAGACAGACACGGAACAAGATAAACGAGCAGAATCTGTATCGTATATCAGGTAAGGGTAGAGACTGACTTTCTAAAAAGTAAGCAGGAAAGGGGCTATAGGGTCAGGAGAAGCGGCGGAAATGACGGCTGCGAAGGGCCTCTGGGAGAAGATGAAATTGGGGGAAGGAGCTCCAGGCAGGAACAGGGCCACTCTGGCTGCCGTGCAGGGAGGAGAGTGGGAGGTAAGGGATGCAGGGGAGAGAGGAGGAGGGCTTGGAGCCGTGGGAGGCAGTGGAGAAGCGGCCCTGCTTGGAAGGTAGAACCAACGAGATTTCCTTGGCTTGGAGGTGGGGTTGGGGGGCAAGAGCAAAGTCCAGGGCAACTCCCCAGGCTTTGGCCCAGTATCAGGAGGACAGGAGTGGCAGGGGTGCGTCAGGTGGCTGGAGGAGCGAGTGTGGGGAAGACCAGGAGCTCGTGTTTGAACAAGAGAGAGCAGGCAGCTTGGCTACATGAGGGTGACGTGCAGCACAGAGACTGAGCTTTAGGAGGCGTTCTCATCGATGGCGTTTCAGTCACGAGCTGGAGGAGCTCTCCAAGGGAAAAGTAGGCAGAGCAGAGAGGAGGCCCAGTGTTCACAGGTAGGGGTGGAGGGAGGCTCAGGAGAAACCAGAAAAGGAGTCTGAGAAGAAGAGGCCCAAGATGTGGGAGGAGAAGCCGAGGAGGCGTGGCCTGGAAGCCGGCGGGAGAGCGATCAACGGGGTCACACGCTGCTGACAGGTGGGTAAGAGGAGACCGGACCCCTGGATTTCACAGTCTGAGTGGCGGGTACATAGGTGTCTTACGTTACTTTCTATACTTTTCATTATGTTTAAAACATTTCATAAGTTATGATGTTAATGGAGAAGAGGAGAAGGAAAAAAGGAAGGGAGAGAAGGGGTAGAGGAAGGAGAAGGAAGAGGAGGAAGGGCCGAAGGGCAGGAGAGGAGGGGGAGGATGGATCAGGGCTGTAATCAAGGAAAGGAGAAAGAGACCTTGAACTCTGTGGCTCCAGGGCCAAAAGCAGCAAACCGGAAGTCTGAACTCTTGGCCAGGGCGCCTCCCGAATCCGTGATGGAAACATGTTGAAGAAAATCCATCAGTCCGGGCGGATGGGTGGCTCAGTTGGTTAGAGCCCGAGCTCTGGGCAACGGGGCTGCCGGTTCGATTCCCACGTGGGCCAGCGAGCTGCTCCCTCCACAACTAGAATGAAGACAACGAGCTGCAGCTGAGCTCTTGGATGGCTCAGTTGGTTGGAGCGCGTCCTCTCAACCACAAGGTTGCCGGTTCGACTCCCACAAGAGATGGTGGGCTGCACCCCCTGCAACTAACAACAGCAACTGGACTTGGAGCTGAGCTGCGCCCTCCACAACTAAGACTGAAAGGACAACAACTTGACTTGGATGGAGCTGATGGGTCCTGGGAAAAACACACAGTCCCCCAATGAATAAAGTCCTGGAAATACACACTATTCCCCAATGAAGTCCTGTTCCCCTTCTGTGGGGACAGAGCCAGAAGTGCAGTTTCCAGGCTCTTGACCTCACGTTGAAAGGTGCTGGCTCAGGTAGTAAATGGCCATCAACTGTGATTGGATGGCCATCAGCTGTGGCTAGTTGGCTGTCAGCTGTAACCAGTGAGCCATTGGCCACTAATATAACTGCCGTGGCTACGCTAGCAGAAAATGGGGGCTAGCAAGAAGATGGTGGCTGAGCTAGCAAGCGGCGGATTGCAGTTAGCACAGTGGATTGCAGCTAGCAAGTAAGGTTGGTTGGCAGAGACAAGTGGATGGCAGGTTTCGGATTCTGTAGCTCCTGCTTCCTGTGTCTCCAACCCAGCTGCCAGAGAGAATACAGTGGTATGACTCCCCCATCTATGGCTCCGTGGGTGATCCTTTTTGGCCTCACCGTATCCTGTGTTCTTATGTGGGGAGCAGGACAGGAGACCCTGCAGGCTGCCCCGCACCACACCTTCCCCAATTAAAAAAAGAAAAGAAAAGAAAAGAAAAAAAGAAAATCCATCAGTCTGTAGATTGTCTCAAAAGTCCCCTCTGAAGTGAAAAACGCACACCAGGCTCTCCTGGTTGATATATACACAACAATAGTGTCAGCGTCAATTCAGACCAGTCAGCCACTTCTCAAAGCTACCCAGGGTGAAGGCGAGAACAATCTTTGCTAATCACTCTCCCTAATTGAATTTAATGTTTACTGTCAGGTTTTAAAGATTAATTCCCAAACACCATGGCAGCCTGAAGTGTCTACCTTTTTTTCAATTAAGTAATTAAAGTTCCCAATCCACCGTCATGGAATTAAGGAGTTAAGTCTTCTGTCAAATGTTCTAAGACAACTTGACGTATAAGCTAGGGACATTCTGTGTGTCCAACGAAAGTCAAATTTGGAAAGAGCATGACAAGCGAAGTGTGGTGCGGTCACTTGCTCATCCCAGGGCACTGTGGTTTCCAGGTTCTGGTTGCGGAGACACGGCGCCCCCAGCAGTTCCTCACGGATTTTCAGTCACTGCTTTAGCCACCGCTCACGTCCTTCCTGCCTACCTGCCTGCCTTTGTTTTTGATTATAAGAACAAATACAGCCTCCTTATAAAATATTCAAATTATACAGAAGTGCAAAAAACAAAATGTCATAGAAATCGCTACGGGATTGCTGTTTCTCTGATTACACTGGAAATAAGTCCTCTCTGCAAAACAAATTGTCAAAAAATAGAAACACAGAGAAGTAAATAAGGTTCATCTATAATCCCACCACCTGGAGATAATAGCTGTCAGGCTTCTGGTGAATCTCTGCCTCCCACTTGGCCCGGCTCTACCTGGCCTCCTCTCCATCCCTCGAATGCCTTTGCTACCCAAGATGTCATTCTAGAGACCAGTGCCAGCCGGTGCCCAAGGCCTCACAAGGCCATCTGCCTGCAAACGCTCTGTGAATCTTCAGGGTGTGTGTTTTCAATGAAGGGCTGGAATTGCAGTGAATTTACAGACCAATCTGGGTAGATGTCTTAACAATATTGGCTCTCTGATGCATGAACAGGATATAGCCCTCCTTTTATTTAGGTATTCTTTAATTTCTCTGAGCAACAGTTTGTAGATTTTTGATGTTAAAAAAAGGTGCGTATCTTTTGTCAAATTTACCCCTAGTTATTTTATATTTTGATAATACTGTAAATGGTAAATTTTTTTCATTTCAGGTTCTTCATTTCTAATACGTAGAAACACATTTAATTTTTATATACTGACCTTGAATTCTCAAACCTTGCTAAAACTAACTTAATTCAAGAAGATTTTTTGTAGATTCAGTAGAATTTTCTACTTAAGACAATCATGTTGTCTGCAAATAGACAGTTTTGCTTCCTCCTTTCCATTCCAGATACTTTGATGTCTTTCTTTTGCCTAATTGCACTGGCTAGAAGCTCCACCACAACGGTGAACAGACCTGGTGAGAGTGGACACGCTTGCCTTTTTCCTGATCGTGTGGGAAAAGCAGTCATTTACACAGTTAAGCATGATGCTAGAGCTAATGTCATAAGTGTCCCTTATCAGTTTGAGACAATTCTAGTTTTAGTTTGCTGAAAGTTTTTATCAGGAATGAATGCTGGATATTGTCAAAAGCTCTTCCTGTATCTCCTGAGATGATTACGTGGTTCTTCTTTTACAGTTCATTAACATGCTGAATTATATTGATTGATTTCCAAATATTAAGCTAAACTTGCATTCCTGGTACAGATCCTACTTGGATATTCATATAATAATATAACATAATATAATTAATGTAACATAATAGATAGACAGGTCGATAGAGAATCTGTTCCAGACCCTTGAGATGCCCGTCTTCATGGATACATGATGCTCTCTCTCTATGCCTGTCTCCAAATCGCCCCTTTTTATAAAGACACCAGTCATACTGGATTAGGGCCCATCCTAACAACCTCATTTTAACTTGATTATCTCTATAAAGACCCTATCTCCAAATAAAGACACATTCTGAAGCACGGGAGGTTAGGAGACTTCAAAATATAAATTTTGAGAAAGACACAATTCAACCCATAACAAATTGGTATTATGTCTTCCTTAAATGTTTAGTAAAATTCACTAGTGAAGTCATTTGGGCCTGGAGTTTTCTTTGTGGGAAGGTTTTAAATTATGAATTCAATTTCTTTAATAGATACGGGCCTTGGGGGTTATCTATTTCTTCGTGAGTGAACTTTTATTATTTGGGTCTTTCACAGGATTTATCCATGACAGCCAAGATGTAGAAGTCATTGGCATGATATTGATTATCATAACATTACCTCAGTACCCTTTTCATATCTTTAGATAGTACTTCTCTCATTCCTAACACTGGTAATTTGTGTCTTTTCTCTTTTATTCCTGATGAGTGGCTAAAGGTTTCTCACTTTGATTAATCTCAAAGAACCAGCTTTTAGATTGACTGATTTTTCTTTACTGTTTATCTGTTTCCTATTGCAATTATTTCTGCTCTTATCTTGATCATCTTTCTTTTGCTTTTTTGGGGTTGAGTTTGCTCTTCTTTTTCTTGGGTCTTAAAGTGGCAGCTGAGATCACTGATTTGAAATTTTCTTCTTTATTAATATAGGAATTTAGTGCTATAAATTACCATCTGAGAACTGCTCTAGCTATGTTCCACAAATTTTAATATGTTGTATTTTCATTTGCATTCAGTTAAAAATGTTTTCTAATATACTTATCAGTTTTTTCCTGACCCACGGGTTATTTAGAAGTGGACTGTTTAGTTTCCAAATATTTGTGAATATTCTAGATATCTGTTATTGATTTTTAATTTAATCTTATCATGATTAAAAAATATACTTTGAATGATTTCAATCCTTTTAAATTTACTGAGACTTGTTTTATGGCCTAGAATATGATCTACCTTGGTAAACATTCCATGTACACTTGAAAAGAATGTGTATTCTGCTGTTGTTACATGGGGAGTTCTCCTAAATGTCAATTAAGCCAAGTTGGGGGATAGTTTTGTTCAAGTGTTCTGTATCTTTACTGATTACCTGTCTATTTGATCAATTAATTATTGAGAAAAGGGTGTTGAAACCGCCAACTTAATTGTGGATTTGATTATTTCTCAGTTCAGTTCCATCAGTTTTACTTCATGTACTCTAGAGTGCTTGTATTGGGTGTATCAATGTTTATGAACCTAATGTTATGTCCTTTGATGAATTGACCTCTTTATCCTTATAAGATGACTCTTTTTATCCCTGCTAATATTCTTTGCTCTGAAATCTACTTTGTTTGATGTTAATATGGCCACTTTAGCTTTTCTTAAATTACTATTTTTTTGGTATATTTTTTTCCATCTTTTCAAATTTAACCTTTAAGGTTTCTTATAGGGGTCTTGCCTTTTTATCCAACCGAACACTCCTTGTCTTTTAAGTGGATGTTTAGACCATTTCATCTATTATTGATATGGTTTGGGTTTAAATTTACTATTTGTTTTCCATTTATCTCTTTTTCTTGTTCCCTCTTTCCTTTTTGTTTTTTGTTTTTTTGTCTTCTTTTTGATTGAGTGTGTTGTTATTTTATTTCATCTCCCATTGTTAGATTACTAAGCATAAGTCTTTGTTTTGTTTTATTACTAATTGCTTTAAGGTTTATAGCACACATCTGTAACTTATCACAGTCTACTCTCAAGTAATATTAGCACTTGCCTTATAAGAACCATAACAATATACACCACTTCCTCCATCTCAGCTTTTATGCATTGCTGTCATATATTTTATACCTACAAATGTTACAAAGTCCACAAAACACTTATTATTTTTATTTTAAACAGTCATAGTTTAAAATGATTTTTAATAAGAACAAAAAGCATTTACATTTACTCACATGTGTATCATTTCTGGTGCTCCTCACTACTGTGTAGATGGAGGTTACTATCTGGTATCATTTTCCTTCTGCCTCAAGAATTTATTTAACATTTCCCACAGTGCAGGTCTGCTGGCGATGAATTACTTCAGCTTTTAAATGTCTGAAAAAGTATTTTGCTTTTCTTTTAAAAAAACATTTTGCTAGGTATTAAATTTCAGGTTGACAGTGGTTTGCTTGTTTTTCTTCCAGTACTTTAGGTATGTTGTTCCACTGTCTTCCGGCATTATTTCCAATACAAAGTCTGCTGTCATTCTTATCTTTGTTCCTTTGTATGTAACTTGTCTTTTCCTACTCCTCTGGCTGCTTTTAAGATTTTTCTCTTTATCATTGGTTATAAGAAGTTCTATTATGTTGTACTTTGGTGCTAGGGGTTCTTGGATCTGTGGGTTTCTAATTTCCTCAAATTTGGAAAACTTTCAGCCATTATTTCTTTAAGTATTTTTTCTGTTCTCCCTTCGAGGACTTCAATTTCATGTATATTGAGTGAGCCTGAAGTTACACCACAGCTCACTGATGCTCTGTTCACTTTTCCCCCAAGCTTTTTACTCTCTATTGCATTTTAGATAATTTCAATAACTATGTCTTCAAATATGCTAACCTTTCTTTTATAGTTTCTGATCTGCTATTAATCTTATCTTTCATCTCTAGAATTCAATTTAAATCTTTCTTCTATCTTCCATGTCTCTCCTTAACATACTCATGCTTTTCTCTACATTTTGGCATATATGGAGCATATTTATAGCAGTTGGTTTAATGTTCTTTACTAATTGTATCATCTGTGCCATTTCTGGATCTGTTCCTATTGACTGATTTTTCTTCTCATCATGGTTCAGATTTTTCTACTTCTTTGCATGTCTTATAATCTTTGTTTGGCTGCCAGATACAGTGAATTTTACTTCAGTGGATGTTTTATATTTTTGTATTCCTATAAATACTCTTGAGGTTTCTTCCGGGACACAGTGTAATTACTTGGAAACAGTTTGCTCCTTGCCAGAATAATTTCTAAGCTTTGATACGAGGGACCAGAGCAGCATTTAGTTTAGGATTTAGGGCTATTTTACCACTCTATTGAGGCAATAACCTTATGAAACAGAAGGAATCCCCACTCTGGATTGTGGGAATATGAACTATTCCTAACCCTGGAAGCTCTGGGGATTGTTCTTTTTGAGTGGTTCTTTTCCCACCTTGAGGAGCCTCCTCACCAGCCATGTGTTAATGAGTATTCCACTACAGACTCTGAAAGAATCTCCTAAGATCTCTGGAGCTTTCTCTCTGTGCTGCTCTCCCCATACCCTGCCCTCTGGTAGGAATATTTAGAAGAGTGAGGGGTTTAGAGTATTTGTTCTGTGTGTGTCACACAGATGACAAGAAGGCCAGTGCTGATCTACAAACTGGCGTCATTTGCTACAGGCCTAAACAAGGAGCCAGGAACGATTTGAGGAGATGAACCCACCCACACTACTCCCCTGACTCCTGCCAGCTTCAGTAAACCTTACAGAGAGCCTGGGAAGACTGCAGAGTTCCTAGAGTACATGGCACAGAAGGTGGAACCAATTTCACTTGAATTTCTAAGGGCAGGGCACCTTGGCTGATGTCTTCGTTACAAGAGGCATACGTCTGCAGAAATAATGACGTCTCAAGCAGTATTTTCATTTCACATCCTCCTCCTAAGTGCTTCCTAAGGTGCTATACCAAATGATGCAAGGTCCCTCAAAGTAAAGGTTGAGGAGAAACTCAATCAGAATCTGGAAGTACGTGAGCATGCATTATATAGACAACTCCAAGAAATTATTCTCTCTGTTCAATAAGGTGAGAATAACAGCAAGGAGTTTTAAATGTCAACAAAAGATGTAAAAGGGCAGAGAAGAGTTTCCTTAGAGTAAAAAGGATTAAAAGCAAGGCATATCACAGAGATTGCTGAAGAATGCATGGAGAGCTAGAGGTCATCAGGTCCACCGTCCTGGGAGAGTGGGGCTGACCCTCGGCAGCTTGCAGGGTCCCCAGCAGGTAGTACAGGACTCACCTGCTGAAGGCACCACGACCCCGGACACTATTCAGAGACAAAGTACCACCTCACTCCCACCTCTAAGTAACCGCACACACATATTCAGCGGCTACTATATGCCGGGCCTGCTTTCAGCACTTTCTAAGAATTAACGCAATCCTTCCCACAACCTGTATTATAAACGTCATTTGACAGATGAGGAAACTGCAGCACAGAGAGGTTCTGTGCCCTGGGTTGTACTGTGAGAAGCGGAGCACAGCACTCAGAGCCCGGCAGTCTGGATTGAGAGCCCACAGGCTTAACTACCACTGCGCTTCCACCTGTCACTGCAGTGTGCCCCAGGGTCCAAGCCACCGCTCTGAACGCTGCGCCTGGAGGAGAACAGCACAAAGCCAGCCTGGCCCTCCCCCCCTGTTTCAGGTGAGCCCCCCTGAATCACTGCCTCTTAATTTTCCCAGGGTACCATAGCCTTCCTTCGCGCTCTCTCCCTCACCTACCAGCTCTCACTTCAAAATATGTCCCAAAGCCAAGCATCCGCATCACCTCTGCTGCCAGCAGCCTCACCTGAGCCACCGTCGCCTCTCCCTGCACCACTGTAAGAGCCTCAGCACGGTGTCCCCGCCTCCATGCAGCCCCTCAGTCTGCTGCCACAGCCGCAGCGTGGCCCTCGGAGTCAGAAGTCAAGCCACAGCCTTCCCCACTGCAGTGAACACCCTGCCGTGTTTGTGTCAGTCCAAGAATGAATCTCATGTCGTCTCCTCTCTGGTCACAGTGGCCTCCTGGCTGCTCCGCACACATCTCAGATCCTTCCTCTCAGAGCCTGTGTACCTGCTCTTCCTCTTCCTAGAACGTTCTTCTCCAGACTGCCAAGGCTCCCTTAAGTCTCTGCTCAGAGACACTCCCTGACCATCCAATCAAAATACTGCTCCCATCGCTCTCCTTCATCTCAGACGGCTCTGCTCTTCTTCAAAGCACGTGTAACTTCCTAACACATTTATTTTATTTACTTGCTTTTTTGTTTGTTGTCTGCTCTCCTACTAAAATGTAAGCTCCGTGAGGGTAAGGACACTATTCACTGTCTATTTTGCTCACTTCTATAGCTCCAGTGTCTTGAACAGGGTCTGGCATATACTAGAAACTCAGTATTTGTTGAATAAATAAAGGGATAGCTGTACTGGATGGATGGATGGACGGATGGATGGATGGACGGACAGATGATGGATGGATGGGTGGATGGGTGGGTGGATGGATGGATGGATGGACTAATGGACAGCTAGATGGATGGATGGACAGATAGATGGACAGATGGGAAAAAAGGATGGCTATCCTAGCCTTGCATCATCTACAGCTGAGGCAAACAAATCTGTTTATTAGGTTGTGGAACAGAAGAATGCTCAGCATAATACCCTTTGGCCATGACAGACCTCCACACTCTGAGAGTAGATAACTCATTCTTCGAGTTGAGTGCTATTTTTCAACAAGCCGTAGTCATTTGTTGGACTGCACTGCCTAATAGAGCTCTCTCTCCCCCTCCCTCCCTCCCTCCCTCCTTCCCTCCCTCCCTCCCTCCCTCCCTCCCTCTCTCCCTCCCTCTCGCCTTCCCCCCTCCCTCTTTCCCTCCTTCCCCTCCTCCCTCCTTCCATTCACAAGAATAGCCTGAGACTCTGGCACCACAAAAACCAAGGGCTGATTCCTGCTCTTCTGTAAGAAAACATGATGAGATGACATCTCCAAGGCTCTAAAGGCGTGGGCTCTAGGAGTGTCATGTGCTTTTCTAAGTCAAGAGTCACTTGGTCTCTGGCCTCAGAATATACAGATTCACGAGTCTAAGAACTCATAAAAAAATGAATGGTTCTGGCAAAGGAATGCTGGCTCCTGACAAGCACATCTGTGTTTTAATCCTGCAGTGCCAAGGCCTGCCCAGTGTCCATTTGTCTTCTTCTGGTGTGAGCGCCCCACCCTTCCTTCGGGAGCCCTGTCTGCCCCTCTCGGTCACTGTGGTGCACAAGGCACTGACTCGGGCTTCCACAAGGACAGGTAACCCAGGCCTGGCCAGCTGGAGGCAGAGAGGTGCACGCCAGGGCTTCAGCAGGCTATACAAGGGAGGATGCATTTCCTCTCCACTGGGGTTGCAAGCGAGTGGCCCTGATGCTGAAAGGGGGCCACCAGGGGCTGGGCATGTCCCTGGGACCAGAGCCATCTGAGACAGAGAAGGTGAGACAAAGACATGAGAACACCTGAGCCTGAGTGCAGCCATGCCTGAAGCTGCACAGCCCTTGGCCCTGTCACCTCTTCAGCCAACAGATTCACTGTTTTGCTGAAGCTCCGAGGAGCCAAGCGTTCTGCACCTTGAATGAAGTCTCTGACACGAAAGCATCCTAGAATTCTGCCGGGATGGAACATTAATTTTACTGATATTGTACTTCTAACACTACCTCTCTTCTCTGTTGGAAAATGAGTTTCATATTTGCCCATCTCTAGTCTTCTCAACTCTCTCCCATTCTCCATCATGTCTAAGCACTGTCACGTGGGCACAGCTGGAGTCCTGGAGGTCTCCATGCTGGAGCTCACGTGACACTGCTAGATGTTCTTGCACACGAGCCTCCCCTGATGGGGACTAAGAAGTGTGTGTAGGGACCTGTCCAGGCTGAATGTCACGTCACAGGCCTCTCTCCTCCGTGGTGTGTTTATCCTGAAGGCAGATAACTGAAAGGGGCTCGGCTCCCTACTCCTGTACCCTAAGAAGTACTCTCTCCTTCAGAAACTGGACAGGGAAACAGGAGGGTCTTGCCCGGTTAGAAGTATAACATAAATAAGATTAGATTTTGGGCGGCTGGGTGGCTCAGTGGTTAGAGCGCGAGCTCTCAACAAGAAGGTTGCCAGTTCAATTCCCACATGGGACGGTGGGCTGCGCCCCCTGCAGCTAAGATTGAAAACGGCGACCGGACTTGGAGCTGAGCTGCGCCCTCCACAACTAGATTGAAGGACAACGGCTTGGAGCTGATGGGCCCTGGAGAAACACACTGTTCCCCAATATTCCCCAATAAAATGTATTTTAAAAAAATTAGATTTTAACTTCTGTGCATCGCTTTCCACAGCACGCTCCCAAGTTACAGTGTCACGTGACGCTCACAGAGACTTGTGAGGGCAGCAGGGAAGTTATCTCCGTTTCACAGACATGGAAACGAAGGCTTACCTGGATCGGACAACTCTCACTAATTCACTGCGTTTAGTCACAAGATATTCCTTCAGGGTCCATTATGTGCCAAGCACGTTGCTCACTGCTGGCATCCCTGGGGACAAAATCGCCCACAGGAGTCTGGTGGAAGAAGAGAGATTATGCAAACGCACAAACAGGTATCAGAAATGGGGATTAGTGCTGGGATAGAAAAGAACTGGGCTCTGGGAGATAAATAACAGCAGGTGAAACGAAATTTCCAGGGGCACAGGAGGGCGGGCAGGGCCTGTGGAGGGAGAGCCAAGGCTGCAGGAGGGGCTGGCAGCCTTGCCAGAGTCCTGTGTGGGGGGGACAGCGACAGCCAAACACAATCACGCGGGGCCCGGCCAACACGTGCAGAACTTCAGAACTGTCGCCCTTGGGTCCAACGGGAGGCGGCTGGAGGGGTGGGTGCAGCGGAGCACAGCAGCCATCACTGTCCTTTTTAAAACTCAGTTTGCTGCACAAGAGGCCAGAATAATGCGAGGAGACCAGTGGAGAGGGCGGCCAGAGGGCGAGAGCAAGCCAGGCCAGGAGGGCGCGGGTGAGCTGGGGAACGAGGACACACAGATGTCCGTCTGGGGAAGGATCACTAGGACCCGGGGGTGGGGCAGAGGACGCAGTGACGAGGATGGAGAGCAGTGAGAAGGTGGGGTGCTGCGGGGACAGAGGCAGGGAGGACAGGACCTGGGACTGCTCATTTCCACGGCCGCATCCTGGCACCACCTCTCCAGGCGACGGCAGCAGCAGAGTGTGGGGACACATGCCACCTGGGCTGGCTCAGAATCAACACGTCTGCTTCATCCACGTGCAGAGACTAGGGCTGCTCCCAGCAGTTAGCGAGTGCAAGCTCCTGAGAGCAGACTGATTTAGTTCTACAGGCCTCCAACTTAATTCCTGCTGCAGGCCCCGTCTGGCGTGTGTGTGTGTGGGGGGGGGGGGCCTGGGGTCCTCGCTGCATACACAGGGGACGGCCTCCTGACAGCTCTCCCAGAGACCCAGCTGAGACAACCTCTCCCACCCCCACCTGACAACCAGCCAGGGCAGGGCCCCACAACAGAGGTGACCACTCTCAGAAAGTGAGGGCACCTGGGTCCTGCTGCCATGGCAACTGCCACAGCAGTGCCAGGCTGTCTCTGCCTGCCACGGAGGCCATCCAGGCAGCCCTATGGGCATGTTCCATCAGGCCCACGTGGACGAAGGCTTCTCACCAGCCCTCCCATCAGGGTTTGGAGGCGGTAACCGTTTTCATCAAGATTTCTCAATATGCATAAATGTATGCTGGCCCCTCACCCCCAGAACTCCATCCAGACACCCAGTAAGAGGGTGCTCTCAGCGACTCCTGGCCATAAGGCCTCATCTAGCTATGGGCGCAGAGGGGATGGTAAATGGAAGCAGTCTAGTGGAGAAGCCTTCGGCTGACACAGGAGGCCGCACGCCTGCCCAGCCTCACCTCACCAGTGCCTCACTAGTAAATCACCTCCTAGCCATGTTTCCCGAACTCGCCCTGCTCTTGGTGACCTTTGGCCCTTTGCATGCCCTTCCCTCTACCTGACACAGCTTCCTCCCTCCCCACCAGGTCGGCCCCTACTCTTCTTTCCAGTCTCAGCTGAGATGCTCCTTCCTCCAGGAAGCCCTCCTGATGCCCCAGGCAGGGATGAAGCCTCAGTAGATGTGCCCAGGGCACTCCATGCTTCCCCTCTGGGGGGCTGGATACACCACGTGGTGGAATCCAGTGGCCCTCTGACGTGCTCTTTCATGAAGACGAGACGTCAGTGTGCTCAGGACAGTGAGCTCCGTGGCACTGTGCAGCTGGATGGACTGCTTTGTTTTCCCATTTAGGTCATTATTCCTTCCCCCATTGTTTTATTTATAGTGTTAGTGATTAGGAAATAAGTACATGCATTTGTATAATAATCCCCACCAGCACAGGGCTACCATTTGTCTACACACACACCCTCCGCCATGCCCCACACTGCCAGGTGCTTCCACAGGTAATGGAATCTTCACAGCACCCTTCTGAGACAGGTGTGACTGAGCCATTTTACAGATGAAGAAACTGAGGCTCTGGGGATGAAGGAAGTCACCCAAGATTACACAGTGAGCAAGTACCAGGCCCAGGATGCACGGCCAGAGTCCGCGTGCTTCCCTCGGGGGTGCTTCTCACCTGGGTGCCAGGGTTACCCACCCTGAGCCATGGGCAGGGAGCCGTACTGAAAAGGAACAGAAAGTGACACTGCATCTAATGCTGGCCCTCACAGAAAGCAGCCACTGTGAACCTGGTGACAGTGTCTGCACAGTCTTTTTCGATGCGTACTTTGTTTTCCCTGAGATCCTACTGAATATACAATTTGGCATCCTGCTTTCTTCACTTAACATTTTCCAGTGTTCTTAAAAACTTCATTTTCAAAAGTGCAGTTACTCATCAATTCCAGAACTGCAGAGCACAGATACGGCAGGGGCTCTGAACTTGACCATTTTCCCCTGGTGCCAATCGCTATGTGCACACAGCAAGAGGATTTAACAGCCTGATTCAGCACGGTGGGAAGGAGTAAATTGCTTGAGTCTAGGAAATACATTACCTCAATCTTGCAAATGGCTTTTGAAAACCATTAGTCCACAGAAATGTCATCCTGTGGGCCGGGCTTCCGCTGCCTCCCCTACCCTGCCCAACCCACCCCGTGTCAGGCACCGCATCAGAGCACTCAAGTCTGGGGTGGTGGCAGGCTGAGCCCCTCGGCCCAGATCACCCCCCAATCCCTCCTGAAAGACAAGCCAGGCCTGACCTGCTCGACTCGGGACAACAGCAGAGCTGGTGCACGAGACTAGGAGCAACTCGGGCCAGCCACGCCCTGTCGCAATCCCCGCTCTCCTGCGCAGGGCTGCTGAGAACTCCCCGGAAACTGTGATCTCCAGGTCAGTGTCCAAAAATAAAATCAGTGACATGAATGGTTCTCGAGTCCATTTCTCAAAAACAATCCTTAAGTCTAATCACTTCTCAAAGGGTCAGCTAAGGACAAACAAACCAGTTTCCAAAAGCTTTTAATTCACTCAAAACTCCTCAGCACCCAAGCTCGTGCCAGGCCTGGCGTTCTTTTGGGTTGAATATTTATCATTCCCTAACAAACTGTACCTTGAATACATTAGGTGGTATTATAAATGGAGCCCCCCAAATTTCCAATGGTCTTGAATTAGCCTGTATAGTCACATTACTTCAATGAGCACAAAATTATTCTACCTATAAAAGTTGAACAAGTGATTCTAAAGGATTAAGCAGAGACGTATAGGGGACAATAATGTTAAGTCTCTAGCACTTAAATCGGGTGATTTTTGTGGTCGCACAGCCCGTAACCTACAGAAGCTGCTGCAGAGAGCCTGACAGTCACAGTCCCGGCCTCTGCACCTGTGCTCACAGCAGCAATGACCCGGCCGTGAGGGAGCAGCCCCCGGAGAGCCAGGTGTGACCCGCAACGCGTACCAACTACAGGAAGCCTGCCCGGTGCCCGGTGTCTGTCTCTCTCTCCCGCACTCTTGCTCAACAAGCTTTCGGATACGGCACGTGGCTCCCGATGCTTTTTCTTTTCCTTTTTTTGTTAAATTAGTTTCAGGTGTACAAAACAATATACTAGTTAGACATTTACACCCCTCACAAAGTGGTAGCCCCCCTCCCCCAATCTACTACCCGTCTGACATCGTATGTAGCTGTTACAGTTGCACTGACTCTATTCCCTGTGCTGTATTCCACATCCTCTGACTATACGTGCTTCCAGAGTTTTTAAAAGAGGGAAGCAGCACGACTGCTGTTTAACTTTCAGGTTGTTGTTTTCTAAAGTAGTTATTGTCGGTGTTTGTTGTACTTCGTACATTTTCCTGGCACAGATCAGCAGAACACACAACGTAGCCATCTACTGTGGCTCTGTGGCATCTGGGAACAGCCCTCCGGACCCCAGGAGCACAGCATGGCCTGCTTCTCCTCTGGACACTGGTCGGGCCTCACGGCCGCTCCGCCCCACCTGCCAAGAGGGAGGCGGGTCACATGTCTGAACAGACCAAGGGATTACGTGTGGGGGGCAGGGGTCAAACTCAAGAGTTAAGTGATGGCTTGGAATCACTGCAGACTGAGCTTTCTTTTCCTGACCAGGGCCACCTCAAGTCCTTCCCTAAGGTCAGAATCGCCCAGCCACGCCCCGCGTCATCTTACAGAAGCAGCACAGAGTTGGGAGTGTAGGGGTCCTAACCCCGCAGCAGTGGAAACGGGCTCCCCAAGGCTGCCAACACTCAGGTTCGGATGCAACAAAGACTTTCTATCTTGGTTCTTCTCCCAGATGCTTCTGAACGAGCTCAGTGCCCACCTCTTCCTACAGGGAAGCCGGCAGCTCAATGAGGCCACCACGGGTCTTCAGAACAAAGGTGTCTGCAAGCTTCCTGTAAATCCACATGAGAAATCTGGACCCAGCAGGTCTCCATGGCGGCTCTGGCACCTAGGAAGCTTCCAGCTGCCTCCCCAGACCCCGGGTCAGAGGGCCACAGCGCGTCTCCCCCCCCACTCCCAGCCCTTGTGCTACACCGGCTTCTAAGCTTTCTTGTCAGCTCTACAAAAGTGAGCTTTCAAATCCTCTGTTGTATAAGTTTTCGTGATAGTTTAAAATCTCTTTCAAAAGGTGTAAACTGTAGACGAGGACCAGCGAGGCTAAGGCTCGAGGAGAACTGTGTTGCCACCGTGGAGAAGTTCACTGTCACGTTTGTTCCAGTAAACATGAGAATTCGGTGTCCAACACAAGTTGCTTTATTCTGTGGCTCATTTGCATGCTTTTTAATAGCAAACAATAAAAAAAAGTAACTGAATCTTCTGATCCTAAATTCACCTAGACTTCGCTGCAGATAAATGCATTAATAATAAATTCCAAAGTTCCATATGGGAACTCGCGGGGCAGAAATCTGAGACTGCTGGGAGATGGGAGCAGTGTGAGCAAGCTGGAGGCCTGTGGGGACACAGGGTGACAGCAATAAGGACACCCAGGCCGGGATTCCACAGGCACTTCGGATGCCCCGAATCCTAAGCCTGCCGTGCCCCTCCTAGGACGTGGCCTGAGCTGTGAGCACGTCTCCGCCACCATTTCCCCAGCTGGACAATGGGGCTCACACTGCCATTCAGGAGTTGGGGGGAAGCTTCGAGGGGATTCAAGTAACAAAGGAAAAGTAACAAAGAGTGCCACGCTCCATCTGTACTGTCCTATCCTGCACCGCCTGTGGCCGACAGGACCCATGGATGGTGCACACAGGCTCGAGACGCTAAAAAGCAGGACGAACAGGAGCTGTTTGGTGCTTCCCTTTAGGACAGTGACCGAGCAGATGAGTCAGCGGCACATGTCAAAGAACTAACTATCCCCACTCAGTTCAGCCAGAGAGGCCCACGACCGAAGCCCAGCCCAGGGCCAATGCAGACATGACCGGGCATCCGAGGCCATGAGGAAGAGTCTGGAAGGTGTGTCGGGTCCTGGAGCCAGTGTGACGAGGATGACGCCTGGGCCACCCGTGTCCGTGGAAAGGCAGTGCCCTGGCCTTGGCCTCAGCTCGCATGAGCCCCGTCCTAAGCCAGGGCAGTACTGGACTCGGCCCTGGTCAGAGGAGAGCCCAGGAGCCCAGGCCTGAAGGCCCGGACGCCTGGGTTCCACCTCACACCACAGGCTATCGAGACGCGTGTCCTACTGTTCCCTGGGCAGCTTTCCTGACCCACAACTACACGGAACTGGACGTGCTGGCAGGCTCGTCTCTCTGCATCTCCATGTCTCTGAACAGGGTAAACGGCTGCTTTCCAAACAGAAAGTTGCCATCAGCTTCAGGGAGGCGTGACCTCCTGCCCCTCTGTCCTTCACTTTCATGAGCCCCGATGTCCCTTCAGCTTCAGCTTCAGGCCGGCGTGACCCTGCTGCCCAGACGCGCCCAGTCAGATGCACCGACCTTCCTGCGGGCGGCCCCTTGTGGAACGGGGACCACTGTTGGTGGCCAGAGGACTAAGGGGGCATGGACAGGACAGGGCCTCAGGGCCTGGCTCTCCTTCTGGCTGCCTCAGCCTCCTGGCGCGGTGGGTCACGTCACCTCTCTGAGCCTGAAGAGCCTCGCCTGGAGGACAGGAAGGTTCTGTTCCCGCCTAAGGTTGCGGGGAGGCTGACCACGAACCCCGCGGAGCCCGAGCCGCACGCCAGGCGTGGGCCCAGAGCGTTCGCGCTCACTCAGCGCCAGTCATTCAGCAAACACGCCCGCCTCCCACATGCACTTCCGCCTCTGCCCGGAGCGCTCCCGATTAATGAAGGAACAAATTAAACTGTCATTGCTTTGGTTTAATTCTGTAATTACAGAACTTCAAGAGGCGACAGGTTCTAAATAATGCATGCTTTTCGTAGAAGAAATGTTGAGTTCTGGGCAAAGAGAAAAAAATAAGGGGGGAAAGCGTTGGGGAAAAGGAGAGAGAAGAGATATGAGCGGGAGCAGTGATATTTATCCCCAAAGATCAGAGGGAACAATTAAGTGACAGCTGAAGGACTTAATTTGTTTTTGAATTAAGGCTTCAGCTATCACCGAAAACAGGAAAATATACAGCCCCTACGCCACACACCCCCTCCACATCTGCCATAAACAGAACCGGTGTCGGGAGTAATTCAGTTGGTGGCTTTCCTAGTTGATGAAGCAAAGCGCGGCAGTCATTTTGACATCTGCTTGTATGTGACTCTCCTTTTTATGTCAGTGCAGGGGAAAGGGAAATAAAGAACGGGAAAAACGTGTGGCACGTAAATTTTTTTAAATGTGTGTCTCTGATCCAGCAGATCACGCAGCTGTCACATGTTACAAACCTAACGAGGTTTTGGTGCCCAGGCGTGAGACGGATGGGATTCAAACCCAGCTCCCGCCTCCCCCAGCAGCAGAGCCCGGCCCCCACCTCCGGGCCAGACGGGGCAGTGAGCACCTGAGCTCATCGTGGAGCAGAACACCAGGTCTGAATTAGGAGGCAGCGCCCAGGCCTGCAGCTTCAAATTAAATAACTTATTGAGATGTTTTCTTCTCATTAGGCATAATGTTTTCGTAAATCTCATACACGGTGTAATTGCAGTGTCCTGATTCTCTGAATCACGTAGAGAAATGGCTTTTAGACATGGCTTTCATTTATGCTTCTATTGGCTGCAGAACCCAAAGGATGAAATGTTATTAAATATAACTTTTTTCCCCTGCAATATTGCCAAGTTCCAAGAACAGCCTGGAGGTTTCCCTGAAAAGGTTGGCAAATGTGCTTAGGACACAGAGTAGCAGCTGCTTTACAAACGGCATACTTTTATTAAATTACTGCCCCTGCCAGCCACAGGATTAAAGGAGGAAGAAACGAACCTGATGGGAAAGGCTCCTGAGCAACAGGTGTAAGTCCCAAGGGATAAATGTCCTAAGCCTGTACTGTTGGGAGAAGCGATAGAGGGGGCTTTAGTTGGGGATTTTTTTGGGGGGAGGTCTAGAACACAAAATTTTAATCAGATGTACCACTATCTCAATGCTGAAACATCACTTATCCACACTGCTAGACACGTGACCATTTTCTTTCCTCCTTTCCCCACCAGGTCCCCACCAGGGTGCCAGGGTCTGGTAGAATGGATGGATGCAGTAGGTGCCTACTGAATATTGGCTCAGTGACCAAGTGAAGACGTGTGCCCCAGCACAGGGCTGGCCACAAAACAGGACCTCAGGAAATGTCCCACTCATTGCTCCGTTCGGGAACGGCGTGACAAGCCCGCTCACTGTGACAGGACCACTCACTGTGACAGGCGCACTCTGACGCCTCTGCTCCACCAGCCCGCTCCTCTCACAGGAGCCCGTGCCCTGCCGGCCCCTGCACGTCTGTCTCCTCCATCAGGAAGCACTTGAGAGAGGCAGCCGTGCATCACATCCTCTCCCCAGCCAGGTGTGACCCTGGGCAACTGCCTGACACTCCGAAGGGCCAGGTTCTCAGCGCTACGACGGGAACAGAAATACCTCCGAGAACCAGCACTGGGCATGCAGTACGCGCTCCACGCGTGCCCGCTGCTGCTGGCACTGCATCTCCACAGCCCTCGCCCTCTGCCAGCGCAACCTGCAGCACGCTCGGTGACCAGCGCCTCTGCCAGGCACCGCTGGACTCCCAGAGTCGTTTCATCCCCACAAAAGCACTGACAGGTGTGTGATTACGACTGCCCACTTTCGCAGGTGAGGAAACTGAGCAGAAAGCTTCAGGAACGTCAGGGGCATGCTGTTCCCCACGAAGCCCCAGCCCATCTGCAGGGAAGCTCCTGCCAGTGGCCCTGTGTGCCTCTCACCCTCCCACCCCCACGTCCCGCCATGAGCACTCAGGACCTGGTACAGCTGCTTCCAGCCTCTTCCTGGAAAGTCCCTGAGATGAGCTCTGCCCAGTGAGGACGTGCCCTCTGTTTAAGACCCAGTCACCCCGGTGCCACCTTCCCTACTCCCCTGCCAGTAAGGGCAGCTCTGGTCCTGCCCCCGACAACGTGGGTCACACAATCATTCCCGTGGATATCTATCCCTCTCCCCCCCACGCCGCTGTGCCCCGCAATGACTCCCTCGAAGAGAGGTCCCCGAGCCCACAGCTCTGCACGTCTCAGACCCAGCACAGAGGAGGGGTTCACTTAATGCGTGATGCCTAGGTGGGCAAATGACCACAGCGCCTCCAGAGTGCCCCTCATGACGCTGGGACCAAGGTGTGCTGAAAACCCAGGCCAGGAAGCAAAGCCTTGGGTCCCCGGGCTGCTTTCAAGACCACGTCAGGCGAGGTTCTGTGTGCCTTGTTTGATTAAAGCCATGAGCAGGAAGTGAACACAGGCTGCGTGCTGGCTCCACACAGAGCCCTCGCTCAAAATGCCAGGGACCGGGCACTTTGACACAAACTCAGCAGTGTGTTTAATCATTTCAGGGTTAATAAAAAATGTCAATTGCATTTGTCATCATGACTGTCCTGGGGAAACAGTCCCAATGTAGACAATCTCTGGCCAAACGACAGCCTGGTCTATTTGTCACAGATCCCTCCAGCTGCTTCACTGACGAATTAATCTAGTTGGTTACCTCCCCTTGGCCTGTGCCTCCGTAAGTAATCAGAAGTAATATGGATCCGTCAAATACTCGGACCTGAGAATTGCTGCTGTGCCTCTCCATAAACAAAAGGGAACAAAAACAACGGATGAGACCCTAAGTACCCCAGAAGGCGAAGCCTGCTTGGAGAGGGGTGTGTGCTGTAGCCCAAGACTGAAGGCTTCTTCTACCTCCGTGGGGCGGGGTCTGTCTTTCCATCACAGTGTCCCTCGGCACCCAGGGCAGCCCCCACAGAGCTAACACTCTGCATCACACTGGCAGGCACCCCTTCGCCCAGCACTGGAAGCTTATGGGGGTCCCATTCTACAAGAGAGCAAAGGGCCTCTGAGAACAGACTGCGTAGCTTGCCACGATGGACGCGGACTCAAACTCAGGAGTCTGGCGCCACCCCGCTGCCTGCGGCCACCGAGGGCTTCTGAGTGCGGCTGGTGGCCTGTCTGCATTTTGAGAGGCGCTATTTTGCAATCAAGGAATTCCTTCGCATTCAAATTGCCAGGTGCAAATGCATCCAAGAGGAAAATGCTCCCCCGGCATAACTGACAACACATAAAGATAGGAATGGAGTCAGGTCGAAACTGAAAAAGGAAAACACTGCTTTCTACCCCAGGACTACTCCAAACAAATGCTCTGGAATCATTAAATTTGCCTAAATTAAGCATTGTATCTTTATCAGAGAATGACTTGAAAATCACTATTCGGGGACTCTCACATGACAGTTTCCCACATTTGTTTTTAAACAATGAATCCTTTCTTTGACGTGTGAACAGGACAGGAGCACACGTCAGGATCCCTTCGTGTCCCCCGCCCGCGGTGGCGGTGGCCTCCCCACAGCACGTGAGTGCCCGTGTGCTGGCTCTGCTCCCAGGCACCCAACCTGCTCCACAGGTGGCAGGAACTTCTGCTACAAATCCCTCCAACATTCAAAATCGCTCTTATTTTCAGAGAAGGTGCGGAGGGTATGAAGGGTATACAACTATTTCCAGGATTCATTTTAAAACGACTGCAATTCAAAGGGTTAAGCTGAGCACAACGCTTCGGAGATTGCTGCTAATTTCTCTGACTCGCTGTCATATAAAAAGCGTCCACCCCCACACAGCAATCAGGGGCTGCCGGACTGCCCTTCCAGAGAGTTCTGTCTCCAGTGAGAATCCAGATGACACTTTTTTGACAGCCCAACAGTCATTAGGTTTGCAAGTTAACTTTCGTGAGACAGGCACAGGCTCTTGTTTTGATGGCTTCCCTCCATTTCGGCAATTTTATCACTTTCATAAACACTAATGGGTCTAGAGTACCTGCTGTGGGTGTGGCATGCTGTGCCAGGCTGCACAACGCCACACAAAATGCCATGAGTGAGTCACCCGTCTCCACTGGCAATCAGCTCCATGATGCACACGAGTCCGGGGGCTGAAGCCACAGCAGCTCTGAGCCTCGGCTGGTGCCAGCATCAGGCAACAACTCCAAGGGCACAGTCCCTCCTGAAGGGCACACCATGCGCCACACACCCTGCCAGGTGCCTCCCATCTATTATCTGTAAGCCTACCAACACCCCAGGATGGTATTATGACACCCACTCACCAGAGGTGGGGAAGGTGAGGGTCCGAGAGGAGGGGTGCCTCTTGCCCAGGACACAGAGCTACAAACTGCCCAGGAAACTGAAGCCGGCCCACCTCTGGCCCCTCCCTCACCTCAGTTTACAGGATGGTAGCAGAGCCGCCAGTTCCCGGCCATTTTCACAGGCCAGTGGTCAGTCATGTGCTGCAGGAAATGCAGACACACACCCCACCCCACCCCGGGGTGAGGGGCTCTAGAAAGAACTCAAATCCCAGCTCTGTCTCTCACTGGCTGTGGGACCTTGGGTACAATGCTACACCATTCTGAGCCTTAGTTTCCTCAGATGTAAAATAAGGAAAATGCAACAAACTTGAACTTCACAGGGTGCTGGAGAAGATTAAACGGGATAACATATGCAGTCACTCAACCGCTCTTCTCCCTAGTCAGCTCTGCCTGTAATCAGATAGGGATGAAAGAGCATAAGAATCAGACCTAATTTCAAATCCCACCTCCCAGATTTGCCACCTGGCAATGCTGAGGGTGGGGCATAACCTCCCGGGTGCCTCTGCTGGCCCCCTCCCCTGGGCCCCCACACAGGCAGTGCGAGGGTTAAGGAGACTGGCTGGCAGGGAATGGGCGCTCAATAAAAGCTCATTCAATTCAATTTGACTTAATTAAAAAACCTTACTCATAGCCTCGAGAGTGGCAGGAGCAGAGAGGGCTAAAACTACAAACTCAAATCCATTTGAAACCCATAAATTTTACATCCTGCCGAAGAATGCATTTTCTTATTAAGCGACAATATTATAAAGCTTTTTTGAATTCCTGGCAATGTTTAAGAGTCATATCTTCATAGGGCTGAAAGTTGTCGTCACGTCACAAAAAAATTGAAGGGATTCTAAAACAACTGATGAAAAGGAGAAACTGAAACCAAGTTTGCTGCACAAATCAAATTATTTCACTGCCACGCCTGTCTTTGCAAAGCTGCTCCAAATTACACTTCATTATGAGGCTCGGAAATTAGCCACAGTAACAAAATGAGAAAGCCAGAACACAGCAATATTTACATAATCGTCAGAAGAATATTCTTCTCCTGAGCAAATCCACCTACCACCTTGTTTCTTCTTATTAACTCAGGTTTAGAAATGGGACAATCGTGGGAAATAGGGCCGTGGGGACTTCCTTCCCAGACTCAAACCATTGCTTTCTTTCTTTTGAGAAAACAAAGGTGTCTCAGGAGAAAAGGCGATAAGACAGCAGGAGGAAGGGATGGCAGCCCCCCTCGACCCTTTCGATCCTTAGTCATCAGCGCAGGATGCTGAGCGGCTTGGCCGACGTGTGTACTTTTCCCAGCTTCTCTCTTCTCTTTTTTCATGAGGAAAGGTGCTAGCACCCTGTGGCTGTGGGTGCACGTGGGGGCACAGTGCCAGCGGGGACAGGAGATAAGAGCAGTGGCAGTGCAATAGTAACAGTGATGAAAACAGTAACAATAGCAGCTCATGTGGAGTTTCTGGGGGCCAGGCAGTACACATCGCCCACCCTACAGCCGCTCTGCAACCTGGGGAGTATCGTCCCCACTTACTGGGGTACGAGCCCAGCTTTGGGGGGCTTTTTCCACCACTCTAGCCCCACATACTGGGTACTGAAATGCCAAGTGCAGTGAGGCTGAGCCGTGACAAGCGCCAAGGGGGGCTGGGGATGAGGCTGGCTGGCGGCAGAGATGAGGGGAGCCCCTCTCGGCAGCCGGATGCTCTCCCAGGAGCAAGGCCAGCGAGTGAGCAGTTCCTGAGCACAACTCCCTCAGACTGGGTTTCACCCCCTTTCTTACTGCCATCATTAGCATACGAATCAAGCATTATTCATTCTTTCAACAAGCAAGCACTGGGCCCCCAACTCTGGCTCCTGCCCCGTGCCATGCACTGAGGGACCCAAATGGCTAAGGCTCAGCCCCCAGCCCTCGAGGGCCTTCTGTGCTCCACCAGGCAAGACTCTAACTGTTGTGCCACAATTTCCCAAACAGGAAGGCAGAACAGATGGCTCAGCATACGTTGTGGCCCAGGGACAACTGAAAGCAGGGCGCCCCAGCAAAACGAGGCCCCCTGGAGCCAGCACTGGGGCTCCTGGGGTGGGCGCTCGGAGGCAGAGACGTGGACTTTGTCCGCTGCACAGGTGATGGCGAGGTGGAAAGCCACCTCAGCGATGACCCAACCACACGGCGATGTGAAGACCAGCCACACAGGGGCCTGACTTGCCCTTCTCCTGTCCCCCCGCCTCCCAGAGGCACTGAACACCTGACCCAGGCTGCTCCACTGGCCTGAAGAGCAGCTCAGGCCACAGTCCAGGCCACACGACCACACTGAGCCCTTACATGAGGAAGTTAGGATGACAAAAGTATCTGACTGCAACTCCATGGAGACACCATTAAGAGGCCATTAAAACACCATTAAAACATGTGAGCTCAATGTAAAACTATTTCATTGCAAATTATACTGTTGTAAAATAAACAATGGAAATGGATTCCAAAAAGCATTAGAGTAACATTAAAGCAAACCGAACCCCTTTCTCAAGTACAAGAGAATTCTAAGTAAGAAGAGCACGCTGTCTGTGGTGAGAAGCAGTCCCAGACTTGCCAATCAGTCCTGCGTTCCAGCCTTGCCGTGGTCTCCCACTGGCTCTGTGACCCTCCACGAGCATTTAACCTCTCTGAGCCTCAAGGTCCCACACGGAACAGGTCTCGTTGATGGGAGGATGAGATGAGATGAGATGAGAAGAGAAAGTTGCCAGCAAGGCTCAGACACGACACGTCCCAAGGACCTGTGGCTGGTCAGGAGATTCCCCAGGCTGCGATGCCCGAGCCTGGCCTTGAGCCTCTCCACTATCTGAGAGGACGGGAAGAGCTTGCCCTGGGGGCTGGCGGTCCTATTACCCCCTTGCACGGAGAAGACAGCTGAGGCCCGGAGAGGCCCATGACTGGCAAAGGCCGGCTCCACTGCACCTGCAGCCACCCCCCTCCGCCCCTCCCCATCTGATGTCTCTCACCTACACTTAGTGTCTCTGTTGCTGTCACTCATTTTTCCCCGGAAGTCATGTCCGACCCCCAAATCTCGCTTCGGTGCCTCTCCTAGGTGACTCACAGAACTGAGGTCTTCCCTGAGGGGACTAACTGCCCTTCAGCTGTGAGATTCTCCATCTGTCTGGACTGGAAGCCACTCGCTGAGGTCTGGCGACTCCCTCCAGCTCATGGCACCAACCTCACTGCCCGGGCCACCTGAGCGAATCAAGGAAAGCATTTGCCCACATAGCGGGGCAGGTGGGCTCACAGGCCCCAGATCCAGACTGGAGGCCCAGCCAGCCTCTCAACTCCAGGACAGTTTGGGGAGCAACTCTCTCAGCAGCCTCCAAGCTTTTGTGATCACCTATCATATTATTAAAAAGATTTTTTGAGCACACACTTTTGAGTGCATGAATACCAGTCTACTGATAGGTTATATACGTTATAAAACATGGACATACACCAACAGAAGTTTTAGAAAGAGGATGTGAAAAATAGATACAAGGGAATGGCTAATGCTTTCTCTTGGGTTCCCCTCCCGCTCCTGGGAATTTTTACCTGGCACCCAGTGACATGCGCCTGCTTTTAGGAGCACCCTGGGCAGAACCCTGTCTTCTGACCATGGACAGGCATCTAGGTCATGTAATGAGACCATCATGCACAAGTCCACGTTCCAGGACCGCACCGACTGACCGCAAACGCCAGAACCCAGCTCGCACGTGTGTAACTTGTGCTCACACTACTGGTCTCAGCCTGTTTCCCCCAAGCACACGGCCACTCTCCTCACGTAAGGTGGAAAGAGATGACCTCCACGGAGGTTTGTGCTATAACCAGCACCTAGACCCACACAGTTCACTTTTATGCACCGAATAACAGCCAAAAAGGAGAACACGATGGAACACTCTGCAGCTGCACCAGGGGAGCGCCAGGGACTGTGTGGCCGGACTGGACACGTTAACTGGGGAAAAGCCAAATGCAAAGGAGGGTCTGTAATATGCTACTTGTTATGAAGAAAGATAGGAAAATAAGATGCTACCTATTTGAGCAAAAAGAAACACGGATGAAAAAAACAAAGACTAATGAGCCTGGTGACATGCGAGGAGGGCTGGGGACAGGGTGGGGGGACAGGTATGGGGTGGGGGTACTGCTCTAAGATGAACTGTGTGGACCGGCTTGAGTTGGAAATATGTTCGTGGTTTGGGAGGGAGGGAGGGAGGGAGGGAGGGAGGGAGGGAGGGAGGGAGGGAGGGAGGGAGGGAGGGAGGAGAGGAGGGTGGAAGGCTACAAGATAGGGGGAAACTCCTAAAACAGAATGCAAAGAAAAACAAATAAACCAAATTGTATTTGAAATGAGTAACAAAACCACACTGAAGGGAGAAAGAGAAAAAGAATTAACCCAAGAAACATCTGAACACACTTGGACTATATGTGCTCAAACTAAAGGCAAAAAGAACTCTAATAATGAATTCTAATTAGTAGGAGTTTTTGCAGAGGTCAGCAATTCTGAAACAACTTTTTGACATTCCAGGATTGAGCAATTGTATAAATATGTTGTGAAAATGCATGCCAAGTCTCACACTATTGGAGAAAGGAGTCGTAGATATGGAAATGGAAACGGACAGAGCGACCCCACGGAACTGGACAGGAACCAGGAATCCGTGTGAGCGCGTGGGTTTAATAGAAAGAACTGCACGAGGTGTGTACGGTCCACATGCGCACACACATCTACCGCCCAGACTCTGTCCTCTGAGAAGCACTGACACCCCAGTAGCAATGAGTCCATGCAGCACCCAAATCTTGGTTCTAAATGCCTTTCTCCACTGAAAGGAGCCAGAGCTACTTAGAGATGGGTCGTTGAAGGTGAGGCAAGGATAGACTACGATGAGCCTGGAACATCTGGCTGTGCCAAAAATTAAGGATGTGCTCCAAGGAGGACGGAGTCGTCTCAAGCGGACACGGGAGCCAGCCTGAAGGAGCCTCTACTGGTCAAATAATAAAAAGATTAGGATTTATTAATCTAAGACCTGTGACTCCACACTGACACAAAATAAAGAAATAGATAATGGGGGGGGGACGAAAACTCCTTTTATGGGAAAAAGTGACAGAAATCACCATTTGCTAACCATCATCATGGGGATTGACACAGGCAAGAGGCATCAGTGGAGGCTAAAACTAGGGGATGAACGTATGAGGACTAACAGGATACTGACAGAGTCTCAATGTGTCTCCCCACGTGATACTTTTTAAATGCAAAAGGTAAATTAGTAACTATACTGGAGAAACCTGGCAGACACCATCTTAACAGAATGATCAAATTAACCTCTCCAGCGACAGGACTGACTGACAGCACGCGCTGAGAAGGACACAACATCCCCCCCGGGCATTCCTGCCAAAAAGTCCATAATCTGAGCCTAGCCATGATGACGCACAGAAAAACCCAACATGTGAATGTCATGAAATACAGGAACTGCTCTAAACTAAAGGAGACCAAAGACACGACAGGGAAGGTAACACAACATTGGAATTTTCTTTTCATAAAGGACACCACTAGGACATTGTTGAACAAAATCTCAATACAATGTAGACAGTAGGGAATGATGTTTCAGTGTTATTTTCCTGATTTTGAAAATTGCACTGTGGTTATGTAAGATAATTTCTCGTTTTCAGGAAATACACACTGAAGTACTTAGGGGTAAAGGGCCATCAGTCTACAACTTAAGTGGTTCAGAAAAAAAAAGTTTATATGTATGTATGTTTATCAGTACATCTATCTATCTATCTATCTATCTATCTATCTATCTATCTATCTATCTATCTATCTACCTACCTACCTACCTACCTACCTGGAGAGGATAAAATGATATCAACATTTGGAAAATCTGGGTAAAGTCTGGGAATTCTTTGTACTATTCTCACAACTTTTCTGCAAGTCCAAAATTATGTCAAAAAAATTTTTAAAGAAGAAAAGAGAGGGTATTTTGTTTTGTTTTGTTTTGGGTAGGCTGGCAAACTTAGTGGCGTTATTTGCAAGGTCTCCTGGCAGGCTACACTTTGGGGCGATTGTGACAGGAAGCCTGTAAAACAACTAATGAGAGGAGCTGACTTGACAAGTGAGGTAATAACCCCTGACTGATTACACCTTCTGTCCAGTTAGTGTTTCTGTAAGATACTTTCTCTTCCTTTCCTTTCCTTTTCATTTCTTTTCTTATTTTTGAATTGCTCCCTTTGGCAGACTTCCTAACGTAGGTGAGATGAGAATAAAACACCTGAATTCTTCCTTGCTCCCATTGTAACACTGTCGTAACTCACCACTTGCTGATGCTGGAATTGAGATGCGCGAGTGTAACGCCTCGACTGCACACACGGACTCAAAGAAGAAACGCGCGCCTCCTCGAGGGAGAATCACAAAGCACGTTCTGAACGGAAACGCTCTGCCATCTCTCCCGGCCAAATAGCTCGCCGACTGTTGGATTCCACTCACATCATCCTCAAACTTCATGGATTTTTTCCCCCGTATATAAAGAGGCAGACTTCCATAAATAATCCTTTAACTGCTTTCATCAAATGTATATTACTTTTAATTTGCATTAAGCAAAACCAAACGAAAAAGTAATTTCTTTCAGGTTAACTGGGGAATGGAAGTACCTTGCCAGGCAGTTATAGAATTCTAAAAAAAAAAATCCTTTAGAAAATATAATTAAATCTGAATGTTCTAAAACCACTTGTCTTATCAAAAGTTGTTGTATTAATTGAAGCTCTAAGGATACAGACACCCAAATCAAGTCATGGCGATATGTTAAAGTCATACATGAATTAGCCCCACTTATGAAATAAGAACGCACCTCAGAATGAATGTCAGGGGCCAAAGAGAGTGACAGGCTCACTAGCCGAGCAGACATGCTGCGGACTTAACCTGGACGCATGGTTAACGTGCCTCTCCATCGATTCACTCCCCCACTCGGGAACACCCTGCCGCAGGCTGGCCACGGAGACTCATTCAGACCAGAGGGCAGGCTAGTCCCTGCAGCTGAGGCCAGGGAGCACCTCTGCAATGCCCACCTCAGGGCCCTTCCTCGCCAGTCAGACAGGGCAGGCCGCCCCGCTGGGGGAGCAGGAAGGAGCCCGTGGTGCAGGTCCGCCCAGCCCGGGCCATGGGACTTGCCCGTGTCCCCCCAGCAGCGTGCAGGCCCCCCTCACTGGGGAGCCCACAACCAGCCACCAGGCCCCTCCACGCCTCCGTGTCTCCACCTGACAGTGGGGACACAGCCCTTCCCGGCCTAAGCTGCGAAGCTGGCAACGCATGGACGTCGTTCTGTGCACCCCTGGGACCCACCACTCTTAATTAAGTCAGCACCACTCGGGAGCACCTACCTCGTGCCACATACTGTTTTACATGCTAGTGATAAGCCAGTCACTCTCCTTCCTTTCCTGCAGCTAATTACTCAAAAAGAAGGAATTATTATTAATACATAAAGCATTCAGTACAGGGCCCCATCAGTGTCACTCCTCACCTTGGCCAATGTCACAGTTCTCCCATTTCCCCAGGAGGGTCGGAGGGCAGTGCCCAGGGGCCTGGAGAGGCCTCGGCTCGGAAGGCCTGAGGGGACCTCGTCTCCAGCCCGCCACCTGCCGCCTGCCACCTGCCACCAGCCACCTGCCACCTGCCGCCGGCCACGTGCCACCTGCCGCCTGCCACCAGCCACCTGCTGCCGGCCACGTACCACCTGCCGCCTGCCACCAGCCACCTGCCACCTGCCGCCGGCCACGTGACACCTGCTGCCTGCCACCTGCCGCCGGCCACGTGACACCTGCTGCCGGCCACCTGCCGCTGGCCACGTGCCACCTGCCACCAGCCACCTGCCACCTGCCGCCAGCCACTGGCTACCTGCCACTGGCCACCGGCCAGAAGGGCCAGGCCGACCTCGGGAGATGCCCTCCTAGGAACACCCCAACCCCCAGGGCCTCGTGCGCTTCAGCCTCGGGTGCCGATCCCACCTTGCCTTCCTGGACCCTAACATCATGCAGATTCAAATGCAACAAGCATTCACTGAGCAGTACGCACCCGTGTCAGGCAATGTATTAACATGCTACGGCCCCCCAAATTCCTGCACTCAAGCCTCAACCCCCTGTGTGGCTATATTTGGAGATGGGGCCTCTAAGGAAGGAAGGTGAGATTCGGGGAATGGGTACCGCAGTGAGACTTAGCTCGTCTGCAGTTTGATTCAGCACGTAGCTCGCTATCTAGACACCTGTAATTAGACCCAGTTTGTTTGCAGTAGATCCATCCTGACAGTCATCTGTTTTCTCCTGGTTTCTCCCCTCACTGATTAACTGAAGAACTCTGTTCCCTTCCTCAAGGCTACCATACCTCGTTCACTAACATCCTAACCTGGGAAAGAGCAGTCTCAGTCCTTGGGCGCATTTTGTTAGGGCACCTTGAGCAGACAAAGACACGGCATTTCGCATGTTACTGGGCTGAACCTTGATTTTCTGAAGCGCTCAGAAGCGGTTACGTAGGCGTGCCTAGGCCTCGCCCAAGCCACTGGGTCCTGCATGGTGTATAAAAGGCATCTTGACAGACACACAGTGGCTTCTCCTCCAAGCGGGACTTGAGCCCCTGGGGTGGTGGCTCCTTCTCTTTCCTTTCACTCCAGGTCCAGCTCGCCTGCTGCCAGGGAGGTCTCCTGTCAACCCCAAGCAATGGGAGTACGCAGTCCCCCTCTCCACACGGCAAGCTGGCCTCTGCCATGCTACCTCGTCCCCCCATCCCTCCCTCATCCCCAAGGAGAAGAGGAGCTGGTGATAAGCTGAGGGTCAGAGTTCTAGAAAGTGGGTGGCCCGCCTTTGACAGAGCAGAGGGTGGAGAGCAGAGGGTCGGGATAGGTCCTATTCCGCAGGCCCAGCTGGAAGCCTGAGGAAGAAAACAAAGTGCCAAAGAGAAAAACAAAATGTCCCCAAGTTTTACAAGTGAGTACCTGCGGCGTGGTAAAAAGTTTCCCAGTGACAGTATCATACACTGACTCAGTAAGTGTGGGATCTGAAGTGACTTGGGTGGAAGTGAAGCTGACACGCTCTGGAAACTGCATGAGATGACTCAGAGTGGCCCAGGGGGGCACGGTGACTCTGCTGTCAGAGACGCAAGAGAAAGCTCAAGGATATTGCTTCCAGAGAGGTAAGAAGAAAAATAAACCAATATCACGAAATTAATACATATGAGATTTTAAATATGAATGTGCAACTCAATTAAAGTTATATTCAAAGTAGAATAAACACTAAGGTATGGTACTTTTGAGAGCGGGACCAGATGAAAGCTAGATAGATAGAGCCATTTGATTAAGAAGTAAGATGGTCCTCTCAGGGGCAGCTCAGAGGGAGAAGCCCCAGGGCAGGCTGCTCGGCGAGCGGGCTCACCGCCCTGCGGGACAGGCACAGAGCTGGGCACTGTGCTCAGGCACTGCCCCTCCATGGAGGAGGAAACAGGCCCAGAGAGGCTGAGATGGCAGCCCACGCACACACTGCTAGTGAGTGGCACAGCCGGGCCCTGTGCCGGGCCACCCTGGGCCCCACACTGACCCTCCTGGCCACACCTGGGAATGCCTGGGCTCAGTCATCCACGGCTCCATGCCCCAGGAGGCCTCCTGCCTCCCCAGCACCCTCACCATCGGGAGTCGGCAGGGGAGCATCTGCCTCCAGCCCGCACCTGGGGACCTGAGATGGCCACAGCACAGCACTCATTGCTAGAGGCTGCACCCCCACACGTCCGCAGCTACACACCTTGGTCAGACAGCACAACAGGTGTTTCCTGGAAGGGGACAAGTGGCCATGGTGAGTGCGCCCCAGGAAACCAGGCTTCCCCGGAAAGGGCACGGAGAAGCCTCCAGCTCCAGGTGAAGGAGCAGCAGTGCGAGGGAACAGCAAAGGCTCAGCACGCGCCAGTTCCTGGGCAAAGAAACCCCTCCAGCCCTCCGCCCCTCCTCCCTGCCTGGAGAAACAGGGGGGGGGGGGTGGAAGGAGCCCTGGACTGCCCCCTCCTCTGGCCTGGGTGCCCAGACTGTATAATGGGGTGGGCAGGTTATAAACCCATCAGTGTTGGCCTAATGGCCAGCCCCGCCCAGCCCAGCATCTTGCCAGAAGTCATTTTTCTCACAGTGGCAGCAGCCCAGACCCCCCTGAACTTGTCCT
Source organism: Rhinolophus sinicus (assembly GCF_057876585.1). NCBI lineage: Eukaryota > Metazoa > Chordata > Mammalia > Chiroptera > Rhinolophidae > Rhinolophus > Rhinolophus sinicus. The sequence goes on along the minus strand of NC_142503.1, from coordinate 198,083,306 downwards.
TTGAAACAGGCTATTTTTCCCTGAGTGCTGAAGGATGTCAGTGACAGGGCCAGTTTGATAAGAACAGTGATGCCTGGGACCCCACCCACGTGCCACCTCCAGCTCCCGCCTCAGCAGCCTCCATGAACATACTGACAGCTGCCAAGGCCGTCCCCTGCGCGGCCCTGGGTGGGAGGGCGGCCCCACGGAGCTGGCTCCTTCCTCTAGGGCACGTGTGTCATTCCACAGACATTCACAAAGTGCCTACTGCATGTCGCTCACTGACCATGCTGTGGATACAGTGAGCGACACCATGACTCTCTGCATGACCGTTAACAAACAGGACAGTCTGAGAGGTGACAGGTAAGAGCTGTGAGGGAGACTGGGGGCAGTGGGAACATGCTGGGGGAGGACACCTAACCGGAGCTGGGGTGTCGGGCGGGGTGGGGCGGCTTCCTGGGGATTCTTCCGCTGAAGTAGCAGAGGGGAGACTCAGAGGCCCACTGAGGAATGTGGGCCCTATTCTGGACTCAGGGCAGCCTCTGGAGGGTTTTAAGGGAGACACTGAGTGATCAACTGGTGAGCAATCATTTTGAGACCCTTCGCCTGCAATTTCAGTAGCTGCCACTAGAGGTAATAGGCACAGAGCCCAGACAGCAGGGTCCGTCGGGACCGGGGAGCCAACAACAAGGACAAAACGGCAGCCTCATCAGGCAGCATCTCGGTGACAGGGGCCCGTCTTCCGTCTGCACGCTCCACGGCCCGGCACCACGCGTCCCGGAGCAGGTTCGATACATGAGGACTGAGGACTCTTCACCTTGGATGGGAAAGATGCTGTGAGTTGGACGACGGGTCAGTGTGGGATGGGCACTCATTCCAGAGGGCTGGGCTCAGATGACACTGTAGGATGGTCTTTGGGGGACAGGGGCGCTGCAGAGGCAAAGGCACTGGAGACCTTGCTGTAATCCACCTCCTGATCCCGTGCAAAGTACACAGAGAACACTTGGCAAATGCTGCCTGGGCACAGGCTGGCGCCCGAGGACCTCACTGACCGTGACGGCTCTACACACCCGCCTGAAGCACAAAGTCACGGCCGCTGCCTGAATTCATGCTTTCTTCAGAGAACTTGGGGCACAGATTTATCACAGAGATGCTCACTGTTCCCTGGAAGGGCAATCCCATTTGGGAAAAATAGTCAATAACTCTTCAGAGTCGGAAGCCCAGTCTCAGGTTGATTTCCCAAAGCACGAAAGAAGAAAAACAAAGAAAAGTGTAATTGAAGAAAACAATAGCCCTACAGACATAACCCAACATAGAGCCCATTATGTTCTCCACGCTGCCTTTTCAATAGCGTGGCGATGGATCGCCCCGGAAAGCTTGGTTGGTACTTTTAACCACAAGAGTTAGTGGGCTAGAAAAAATTAATTCCAAGCATTGGCTGGTAGAGAGAGAAATAAAGGACATAGCTATTAATTTTTTAAACTTCCCCGTGACGCTGCGGAATGCATATGCATGGCGCTGCTGTGGGAACAGCTGCCTCTTCGTGCTCATCAAATCCAGTCCGGGGTGGAAATGTCAGCCCTCAGAAGGCAGGCTCGTCTAACCCCGACCCCACCCCAACGTCCCCTGGCTCCTCTTGAGGGCTCCTTCCCCCACATGACTTCTCTGGCTACATCCCCAGGCCTGACATGAAGCTGAAATCATTTTAATTCTGTCCCTCGCTCATAACAGACGAGAGCTTTGGTGCGGAGTCCACACGGGGCAGCCTGGGATACTGTTAGATTAACAAAGACCTCCGAGACGAAGCCTGTCACTTTCGAGAACTCCTTCAACACAAAAACTTGACAAGGGCTCCATAACAGCCTTCATCGACACGGACCTTCCCCGGTGTCACCAGCATATGACAGCACTGTCTAATGGGTTTCACGCAGAGGCCAGCCAGGCTGCCAGGGTCGTTCACTATGAAACACACACGTCGGCTTTGGCCTGGGTCTTTCCCTGTCAAACATTTAATAATCAATGGGAGGGGACAGAAAGAGCAGAGGTTTTAGAACCTGACAGATGCGGGTCTAAATCCTGGTCTCCCTAATTTTCACCTCTGCGCTCGATGGCGACGCTTGTATATTCACCCAACAGCTACTCCCAGTATCTGCTACGTGCCTCGCGCTGCTCTGGGCACTGGTCAGCACAGTGACCGCCCTGCCTGTCACAGTGCAGGCCCGTCGGAGCAGCTGGACGTGCACATTGAGGGAAGTGGCTAGAGCACAGCAGGCACATCTGACCCCGGGCACCACATCTGACCCCGAGCCCCACAGGCCGCAGGCTGGGAGGGGCAGGCTCAGGCATGTGTACTGAGAAAGCTGGCAGTGAGGACCGCTGCCAAGCCTGCTGCACTCAGGGTGGGAGTAGGGACCAGGGAGTGTCGGGAAGACAAACAGCCATGCCCAACAAGCACTCAGAGGGCAACCAGGCTGTGTGACTGACAGGACATCGGGGCCAACAGGGGAGCCCAAGCCAGCATGCAGCAGGAGGAGCACATGTGCAGGGAAAGGCATCACCGTGTTGGGCCTCAGTTTACCTAGCGGTGCAATGGAACGCGTCAACTCTCGCTCTGCATGACTGCAAGGCACCTGGCAGAGACTGGTCCACAGCTGGTGTTCACTAGGTGGTGATGGCAGAAGTGGCTGCTGGAAGGGCCCAGCCCCTGAATCTCACCAACTAGGAAACCGAGACCCCAGCCGGGAAGGGTTGGTCTCAGAACCTGGGCTCCGGCCCTCCAGGCCCAGGATGCTAAGCAGGTGGCAGGGTCCTCGCCCTCAGGACCCCATGGGAGGTTGGGGCCCTTGGCTAAGCATAGGCAGGTCACCCCCAGGTCTTCGGACAAAGGAGCCCAGGGGGGGTCTCCAACAGCAAAGGATGTGTCCTGCTGCCATGCAAGATGCACGAGGCCGAAGAATTAATTAGGAGAGTAGGCATGAGTGTTTGTTTACACAGGATACACACTGTCAGGCTGTGAACAAACTTGTCACAGCAATGAAGCTACTGTCCTGCCCTCGTTAGACTTTTGCTGGCACCTAGAATGTGGTGTGAAAACTCCACGGGCTCCGAAAAACTCGGCTCCTTGTAAGTGGTGTGGCCTTGGGAGAGCAGGGCTCAGGGACACCCACCCTGCCAGCCCGGGAGGCCCGTCCAACAAGCCCAGGGAGCCCAGGCCGACCGGGCGGCTCCACGGAGGAGCGAACGGACAACCCCCAAAGCCGCCCTCCCCTGAAACGACAGGAAATGAACTCGTTTACACCCCTTCTGGCTGGTACAGGGAGAGCCCCGGGAGACGTGACACGGCCTGGCCAGTGGCAGCCTTGGCTGTACCCGTGGGTCACCAGTCTCCCCAGTACCGCATCTGGCCTGGACACATGCTCACCCTGCGCTTCCTGTGCCCCCACCGCACGTAGACAGCGCGGTGCCAGCGACATTGTGAGGACACGCTGCACCATCCAAGCGAGAAGACCTGCCGGCAGCAGGGCCGTGGTTTGGATGCACAGGCTGCTCCCGAGCGTCTGCAGAGGCGCCGGGCCGACTCCCAGCACACGGACGGGGCCTCATTCCGAAGCAGAGGCTCTGGTTCTAAACACAGATAAGAAGCTGAACGCCCCTCAGGAGCGAGGCAGACAAGAGAATGTTTTCTAGTAAGCCGAGGACAGAGTGTTCAGACGGAACTGGAGTAAATTAAAAAGTAGCCAAAAGTCCACTTTTGGAGGAAAGCTTAGGGCTTCATTTTAAAACTCTTGGTCAGACATAGCTGTTTTCTAGATGTTTTTGAGAGAAGCTAGTGGATCAGACTGATCACTACAATAATGGAGCGTTTGGAACTGTTTGGTTCAGTGACTATTTCCCAAACGCTGCCAGGAGCCAGGCTTCAGCCGGATGTGACGGTGACAGGCTGCCTGCTGTGAGCCCACAGGCCCATTAGACAAGGCACACCTGAGCAGTGGGGCGCCACCTGGCCCAGGGAGGACCCCCACCCAGCCCACAGGTCCAGGGGCACCTCCCAACCCGACACCCACCACCCCCAAAAGCAAGTCAGGCCGGGGTGGCATTCTCCTCGGAAGCTTCATGCACACGCTGCTCCAGCAGGAGACCAGGGTGGGGGAAACAGGGATCAGAAGTAATTAAATGACGGAGGAGACAGCAAGAACTTGAAGAGGGACACACACTGGCACCGTTTCTTATTACTATTATTGTGATAACACGGAGGAAGAACAGGGTTCCCACACAAGGAGAAAGCAAGCTTCAGGGCATTTTTAAATTGGGCAAATCATAGAGAGGTGAGAGATTAAATGAAAATCCACCCCATTACAAATACAGCCTGCAGTTACCGAAATCTTATTTTTTTTCATAAGTGACTCATACCAATAGTCACTCCAAGGTCTTTATAATAGTTTGCAATAAACTCTGCGGGATACGCACCACTTCTCTCTGGAAAATTGACATCATAAGCCAAAAAATAGCACTCTGACGTTTCTGTCTTCTGCAGGGCGGCCAGCTGGGAAAGGGAATAACACAGCATCCCAGGAGGTGGCACGGAGCTCGGCCTCACTGGTGGGCAAGCAAATTAAAACAACAAGATGCTATTCCACACCCACCAGAGGGCAAAAATCAAAGTTCCTAACAGCAAGTGCTGGAGAGAGAGGCTGTGAAGAAATGGAAGTCTCCAGAACTGTGGTGGCGTCAGTGAGCAAACACCCGGGACAGCGACCTGGCAACGGCACGTCGGGTGGGTCAAGCGGCCACGCCATGGCCCATCAGTCCACCAGGAGTGTGCAAGGACCCGTCACAGGTGTGTGCAGGAGGCCAATCTAAGGGCACTGGTCTTAAAACAGCTCTGCAAACTGTGACACGCATCCGGTGAAGGTGGGTCTAACGTTCCTCCCCTGAGTGGGAGCCAGCCTTCGTGACTGGTTTCTAGAAAACAGAACACAGCACCCAGGATGCTGCCAAACTTGTGCAGGTAGATCACAGAGCCGGCCAGTCTTGGCCGGGCTCTGGCATGGAACCAGCCTCCATGCTGTGCTGAGGCCCAGGCCACGTGGGGAGGCCACGTGGAGTGCTGGACGCGACAGCACAGCTAGCAGTCTGGCTAACAGCCAGAGTCCCCCTCAGCCACATGAGTGCACAAGCCCTCCAGCCACCCCACGTGACGCCGGCTGGAGCAGAGAGGAGCTCTCCTCACCAAGCAGACTCATAAGCAAAACAAACGTTACGGGGCTAGGCTCCCAAGTTTGGAGGTGCTCTGTTCTATAGCAATAGATAACTGGAACACACACATGCTCCCTGCACTGTTGTTTGCAAGAGCTAAAAGGTAAAGGCTTCTTAACCTTCCACGAGTAGGGGAATGAGTAAGTAAACCCTAGTTTATTCATCCAGTGGAATACTACACAGCAGTTAAAAATGAATAATCCAGGCAGATAGATGCATGCGTGCTTGTGTATGGAAAAATTATAATGTTTAACATTTTACAAATTATAGCAGGATACAAAATGTGATCATATTTCTATAAATATTTAAAATTCCAAGGCAATATCACATACTGTTTATGGATAAACACATGTAGTAAACATTCAAAAGCATACCCGTCCACCTCCAGGGAGGGGCCAATGCTGGGGAGAGAGGGAGGTGGGGCTTTAGCTACAGCTGCAATGTTTTACTCCTTACAAAACAAAAAAAGGAACCCAACACAAATACGGCAAAATGTCAATAGCTGTTAAATCTGGGTACGTGAGAGTCTTTTATAACGGGTGATTTTCTGCAGGATCAGAGTAGGTCACCAATCACTCATTTCTGTGCCCACTTGGCTTGGTTTATGCGGTGATAACTGTCATGGTGTCCCTACTTGTTTCCTCCACTCTCTGGGAGCTCCCTGAAGGCACTGACTGCTCCCAATCCCCCCTGGCACACGGTGGGCACTCAATGCACCGACCAGAGGAACCCACGGGCCCAGAAAAATTCCATTCCCTCCCCGGTGCATGGGAGCCAAGCACAGAGCAAAGGACATGTTCTAACCCAGAGACTTCCCAGGACTAGCAACACAGGGTGAAAGCAACTCCACTAAAAAGAAAGATGAGCCCCTACCTAGTCCCGGGGCGCACTGTTCTCTTCTTGGCCTTAACACCCTTCCAATCTCGGCTTTGGCCAAAGGGCCTGTCACAAACACAGGCAGTTGCACATTCGACATGTGCAGAAAAAAGAAGTAAATGTCTCACGATAACAGCCCGAATGCTGGAGGCACTCTGAGGACCGAGAGCAAACAGAAAAACGCCCCCGTGGAAGAGCCAGGAAAGGCCGCAGAGGCCGGGAGGGGGCTGCTCCGAGGGAAAGGCTGCCAGGAGGAAGCGGAAGGCTGACACCTCCGGGGTGGGCCAGAAAGGGGCACAGCCAGGCTCCCTCCTGGCATGGCTTCATCGGGAACCAAGCACAGACCCCCCTCACGTCCTGGTCCCCGCAACAGACGCCTCACCTGTTTGCGCGACTCCACATGGCTTTCCCGCTATTTGCCGCCTAGTGCATTCCTAACTGAGCCCATGGAGACCACCGCAGGAGGGGACACACGGCTGGCCATCTTTATTTGCCTTTTGCTACTTTTTCCTATTTTCCAAATACTACTGCCATAACTAGAAATTTTTATTTTCTTAAAAAATGTTGTTCTTAGTCTTGGCTAGTAATTCTAGCCCTAAGAATCAAGCCTATGAAAATAACTACACAGACGCTAAGATTCATATACATACCAATGATCACTGCAGCCTTGCCTAGACAGCAATCAAAACCCTGCTGGAACCAGCCTCCGTGGTCAGCCATAGGAACACGATTTAGTAAACTGTGGTAAGACCTATGGAAGGTGAGGGTTTTGAAGGCTGTGAAAACAGGGGTAGAGATTCAGTTTTAAAAACAGAATCCAAAATGATAGATGACTAATGCCTGCAGAACTTTAATACTATGTTCACATGGGAAAGGTGAAACATGGACCCCGGTTCTCTGCACGGGCCGGGATGCCCATGCCAGCAAATGGAGGCGGGAGGGAGGGCAGCAGCCAGGGCCTCCCTGCCCAGGTGCTGGCCGCTTCCAGGTGCATCCTCACACAACCCCGGGGCTGGGGGCAACCTGACACAAAGCGCCCAGAAGAAATTTCTGAGCATGGGCTCATGGATGCAAAACTCTTCAGAAAAGCAAACTCCCATTAACTTCAAATAGACATATTCTCTGAGGATTTAACACAGGAAGAGTTTCTGAACATTTACATCCTTGGTCTGCGATACAAAGGCAGTCCGTCCGGGACGTGACCAGCCTGTGTCTGCAACGCCGCGCCATTTGTGGGAGATTAGAGAAGAGGTTCCACCTCCTCACCTGAGATCTTCCTCCAGCTACAAACACGACTCTGGGTGTCTGTGTCTGAAACTACTTGCTCAAAACTATAACTATTATATTAATGTGGATGACTGTAAAACTATACTTGGCTTTGTAAATGAAAACACCAGGCTGCCAAACCTTCCAGAGAAATTAAACTGTTAATGTGTTAAAGACCATTACATCCCCGAAGACATTACCATGGAATTCCTCCCCCTCATTTCAACAATGCAAGATGCTGGATTATATTGGAAACCTCTGTGAACTGCCTAATTATCGTTAATAAGGTCATCATCTTCCCATGAAATAGCCTTTTCTGTTTTCCAACAGAGCTTTCGACATTCTAAAAACTTCATTTGAAGACTCCCTGAGAAGGCCATCACATTACAGGGCAGACAGCAGCCAAGCGCAGGGAGAGGCAGTGGAAGGGGAAGGAGGCTCTGTGAAGGGAACAGAACTTTCAAGGTCAGGGTCCCAAGTCAGAAAACAGAGGAGAGGCGTGGGGACCACCCCCTGCCCCGGCGCCACCCCTGTGGGCCTGACGCTGGTGGGGAGGGCACTTCCACTCACTCCGCATGGCCCGTGGGTGACCCCCCAATGCTGTCCTCAGCACAGACCCCGCCCTTTTCCTTGTGGCTAAGACTACCGCACCGTTGCTCAAGTTTTTCGTTTGTAATAGATGCACAGAAGTCAGAAAGTCAGCACAGGGGTGCCATTGTGTGTACAATGTGCAAACTTACAGGCAGTGAGAAAGCAGGACATAAGGACTTCGGTAACGTCCTCCGTGCCAACCTAAAAGGACATGCATGGCGTATAAGTGTCCAGGCCAGTGCAGGGGAACAGGTCACTATGACAAGCCTTTCTGTGACAGAGGCAACAGAAATAGAGTGGCCAAGAAGAACTTGGGGTCATGCAGCCAGGGAGAAGCTGGACGGAAAATGAGATGGCAGCTGTGTGTGCCACACAGACAAATCACACAGTATGAGGTAAAGGCCGCGTGTGTAGGCTGCGCTCCTGGCTGGCTCTCCACGCCTCACTTGGCAGAGTCAGCCAAGAAAAGGCTCGGTCTCTAGCACCCCTATCCGCAAGAGGAGGTAACGCTCAAGCAGCACCCCCTCCCTGCAGGAGCAAGATGGCTAGGAGCAGGGAGGGGACAGCTGGAGCAACAGCCTGGGGGCTCATTTCCTTGCAGGGGCGGTCACCCAGGTCGTGGGAAAGAGCCTGGCCCCAGACCAGGCTCCATGCCCACTTCAGGGGCCTGAGGTCCTGTCTCCCCAGCTCTCTGGGTGACTGGGACACTGCAACATATGCAAAGGACCCAGCATGTGCTAAATGTCCTGCTACGGGGGTCCTCAAGGTATGGCTGCTTCCTCCCTTTGCGGGCGTTGGCACAGGAGATGCCCATAGGTACCAGGTGGGTGAGGGTGTGAGTGGAGGAATCGGCCATGGAACCACAGAGGAGTGGCCCCGGTGTGAGGTAGCCAGCTCCCTAGGCCCACAGAGGGGCTGGGATTCCAGGCTTGGCTCACCAAGGCTCACCCCTTGCCTGGGGTAGTTCGACTCTTTCCTCTGAGTTTAATAATGCCGCCAAGTCACCAGCTTTCAGAAGTAATGTGATTTCTGAATCGTTAACCCAGATCTTACCCCTGGGCCAGCACGGGTCTTCCAGACCAGGGTCTGTGAGGGTGATTCTCCCTGGGGAGGGTATCGTGGCATTTTCCTCTTCAGCTCAAGTCAAGCAGCGCGTGACTGTCAGGGTATGAGGTCCCACATGTAATCCCAAGTGCTGCTAGAATTGGGGACCCCACAGTGACCGGCACCGTGCTGCTCCTGGGGACGGATGGCCCAGCAGACCCTTCTCAGTAGATTCAAAGAGAGGCGAGCCAGGTGCACGTGGGGCTGCAGTTTATGCCAGCCAGGGAGAGGAAGAAAGGACTCTCTAGGAAGGTACAGAGAGAAAGGGGCCCTGGAGCTCAGTCCTGGAAGAGAAGGACAAGAAGGGTGTGTCATGTTGAGGGAACAGCAATCAGACCAACTGGAAAAGAAAGGCACACAGCGGGGTGGCTGGTGACAGGACCAGAAACGGGCAGGGCGACACAGACCAGGTGACACAGGGGTTAGTTTGCATCCTGTACTGTTTGGGCTGCATCCTAGATTAGCCCAAGGCTGGCACAGAAACGACAAAGGTTTTACACAAAGGAGTGACCATCAGAATTTACAATAATCAATAACAGAAATAACAGCGCTGTCATCATTTGGGTGCCTACAGTTTACGGGAACTGTACCCGCACGTCCCTAGTAATGACTCGGACTCTTGCCACAACCATGACAATACACACCCCACAGAAGAAGAAACCAAATGGCAGTGAGAGCACAAGGAGAGGACTAGACGAATTCCAGAAGGATTAGGTAAGTAGATTAAGTCACAACTTAGTGATGGACAGAGTGGCGAAGGTGGAGCCATGTGGGCTCCTTGAGGCCTGGACCCATATCTGTCTTATTCACACTCTGTCCGCTGACCCTGGACCTACCACCTAGCAGATGCTCAGTCAATCTGGGTGGCAGCACTTACAGAGATGGAGAAGGGAAGAAGGACAGCAGCAGAGCAGGGCAGAGGAGGTGACACAGCCCGTTGTGCTAGGGCAGAGGCATTACCAAGAACCGTGTGGTCTCTGAGGTATCACGCTGCTAGCAAGCTAACAAGTTAATCTGCCCCAGTTTTATACAGGCTGGCAGAAGACACGAGACTCCTGGGTCAGAGACAAAAATAGTGGATTCCTTCCAGCCACAGTAGTAGCCAGAGTAAGTAACCGGTTCCCCAAGCCCCAGTTCCCACGGGCGAGGTGATGAGGGCCAGGTTCTACCTGTACACAGGAGGAACCTGACATTAGGAAGCCCCGATCTAACGTAAGAAGCTGGGGTTCAAGCTCAGCACAAAGCGACATGACCTTCACAAGCCCATTAACCACTAAATGGTTTACCAATGACCATTTGCGTGATGAGCAAACGGCTGATACAAGTTGGGTGATAGACAATGTATCAAAAGATCTGCTTAAACATTGTGGTCCAAAATTAAGAGTGTCCCATAATCGAGGAACTTCTTCCAGACTCGACTATAAAGGAAACATGTCCTTCTCTAAGGACAACTTCAGGACAAGCCTGGCCTGTATCCCGCCTCCTGCCACACCAGGCTCCTGCTGGGCTTCGCACGTGCCCTGCTCTCACCACCTCACACCGAGTGCTCTCACATTCCCAGTCTCGGCCTGCACGGGATCTTTCTGTGGGTTCTCCCCTCCTCACCGCCATTTTTCTCCATGTCTCAGTAAATAGCACTCTGCCACTTATAATTACCTTGTGAATGCACTCATTCGTAGACTGAGCTAGGTAGAGCGCCGGATGGTGGCTGGCAGCCGGCAGGCCCTCAGTGATTACTGGCTGCGGTTTTCAACACCCTTTGTCCCCTGGGCCCTTGGGGTCAAGGGCCAAACAGCAGCCTGGCAGAGTTCCGTGCCCCAGGAGGCCCCCAAGCCTCTCCAAACTCCAGGAAATCATGCCCAGAGAGCTCCCTGAGGCCGGGACTGGCACTTCCATGTTTCATGGAGGCGGCTCTTGCTTTTTCCTATTCTCAGCGGCTGCCATCCCCCAAATCACTGTAAAAATAGAGCTTTAACTATCTCCCTCTAGAAACTCAGTAGGACCCTGGCCCAGAGTATCCTTATTTTAAAACACTTCTTTTCTAAAATGGTAAACTTTTGCGGCTACTGCAAACAATTAAAATCAAGAGAGCTCCATGGAGAGATGGCAGAGGGGTGGGTAATTATTATCAACAACGCCAACGAGAGAGAACAAATGTATTGGGCAAAAAAATCTAATAAAATAAGTATGAGAATTCTGGTCAGCTCTGCGGGAAGCAAATTACTCTTCTGCGTCTTCACAGACAATACGCGGGAGAGGCAATTTATTAACTGGAGCCATGTTGGCCGTGACATTCACCTGTATCCCTAAAGTACTTACCTCTTACGCAGGAAACTGCTTACTTAACTTGCATTAGGACACGCAGGGCCAATGTAGGCCTGCTATTCACAGCTTCAAATTCAATTTAAAGGGATCCCTGTTCCAATTTCCTGTAGAAAGTTACTCCATGTTCTAATACATCAGTGTCAGGAAAAGCGGCCTTTACTTAATTTCTTCTCATTACTCATACAACCAGGGCTCACCCAGAGCCGTGTCTCCTCCTTTGTGCACCTAACAGCAATGATGGGCTTTTGCTGTTTATCTTTTCAGGTGCCAGCTGCTCTGAGGTCTCCTCATCCCTCAAAAGCACACCCTTTAGAGACCCTTGATCAGCTTCCTGGGGGTCTCTGCATGGTAATAGCCTGTGACAATGACATGCACGGCTAACTGCCAGCATTTCTAACTGATTCATATTCTAAAAGGCAATGCAGAATCAGAGAGCAGGGAGACCAGCCCCAAGCCACCATGTCACTGCAGGCCAGACGCATCTCCCCACAGTCTCAGACTCCTCGCTTGTAAAAGGACGGTCTGGGCCGGACCACTGAGTCCCAACTAGATAAGCCGCACAGCCATTTGCTCAAAAGCAGCCAAGTGAGGAAGCCCAGTCGTGAGACTGATAACAGCTGAGCTATTGCGGGGAGGGTCGTCTCAAGCCCTGCAGCTCACCCTCCCTGGGGGAGGCCCCCAACATTTCCATGGTACCCTCGGAGACCCCAAAGCACAGGTTGCAAACCACTGATCTGAGTCACCTCGATAGGTCCCTCAAATAAAATGAGGTCTACTGTTCCAAATTTGCTTTGCACAAGCAAAACATTCTTAATAAGACTGTAATGGAAAAATAATTCATGCATTTTATTTCTTATTTAATGCATTTATGTATTTTCTAAAATGAGCACACATTATTTTGATAATCAGAAAAAAAAAAAACATTATTAAAAAGATTAAAAAAAAAGAAGAAGATAGTTCACACAGCTTTAAAAAAAAACAACAAAAAAAATCCCACAAACCAAAACACCTGAAGCACAGAAAAGACAAGCCGGACAGTCTGCGTGGTCTTCTAACGTCATCGAGCAGCGTTAACTGCTAATGACTTTCTTCCCTTTGGAGCTGCGAATATCAGGAGTGTTTGGGAAAGGTCTGATGAGTCACCGACCGCTGCTCCGCGGCTCTCAGCTGCGTCACTGAGCCCTATGCAGTCCTGCGTGAATATTCATCATCCCCAGTAGCTCTGGGCTTCAGAGACTGAGGAGGGGGGCGGGGAGGGGGCAAAGGAAGGAAAAGAGATGGTACTGAGGGGGTGGGGGGCTCAACCCAGTGGAGAACTTGACCTCCCCACAGCTCAGATTTCTTCAGCCATAACACCCGCCACACAGGGCTGAGCAATAGTGGAATTCAAGAAATGTAAAAATGGGGGTTCAGTAAATGGAGGCATTTGTAAGCCCCTACATTGTAATCACATTTATATTAGAATCTCAGGAGTCTGCAGTACAGGAGGGGAGTGGAGGCAAAGCTAGAGAAGTTGGGGTTCATACAGGCCCACCCCTATCTGCTCTATCTCAAGGGCCCTCATCGGAGGTCTCCCAGCAGGTTTCCCACTGATTCCGCACACACCAGTTCACGAACTTCCCATGACTCCCAGCTCCTATAGGAAAAACTTTGGATCACCCCACACACCTCACAAAGCTCCACCCCCACTACAGGCCAGCACCAGGACCACCCTCTCTACCCAGCCCCCTCCCCACCGCACCCCCTCTGCCTCTAGGGCAGCTCAGGTGTCTCCTCCCATCCCGTCAGGTGAGGACTGGCTCTTCCTCTTTGCTCCCCAGCACATGGTTTACACCAGCCAAGGGTCCTCCTTACTGCCCATCTGACTTGTCTGGACACTTGCAGGCACAACGAATTCTCAGGGGAGGGGCCGGCCACATCTCTGTCCCCAGTCCCATCTCCGGCACCCAGACTCAGTCTAGCGAAACTGGGCATTGGGGCCTGTTTGGGCATGAAGCTGTGATTCCCCGCTCCTAATAATTTTAGGCTTTAGAAGACAGCTGCCTCCAAAGCCTACAGAAAGAACATAGCCAGAGCTCCCAGGGTACATGTGGTCTGATCTGCATGTAATAAGCAGCCCCCAGCAGCTGCTGCCTTGGGAAAGCACCAGCTTCCACCAAGGGCACCCTGAAGAAGGAAGGGGGGAGCCTGAAGACATCCATCCGCCCCCACCAGCCAGCCACAGCAACCGACAGCTGCCACCCAGGAGGCCAGCCTCGCTTATCTAATAAGCCAAGCTGACTTCTCCAATCCCCAGCTCACCTGAGTTGGAAAGATAGATAGGGCTTTGAATTAAAAGCTTTTCTTCCCTGCTCCCTGGACTAGGAGAGCAATGTGGGCCTGCAAGTAAACAGGGGGTTATTCGTGTCAAAGGAGGGCGATTACCCCCAAAAATGTGAGCACATCAATAAGAATCCAAAAGCAACTTTTCAGGAATATGGAACACAATGCAAATTAAATGTCTGAGCGCTGAGGATATATCATGACCTAACCTCTCAGAAACTCTCTGGTTACCGTTGAGATGTTAGCTGCAGGCTCAGCCCGGTATCCATCTTCTTCCCCTGGAAGGACTTCAGCAAACTTTGTCTTCTGTGCTTAACTCGCTCCATTCCGAAACTGCTGACACAGGACCTCCTGGAGATTTGCCTAACGCATCCGGCTCCTCACACACGCACCTTTGGTCCTGCTCAGCAACCTCTGCCCAGAGACCAATTCTGAACCCCAAGGAGGAAGAAAGAGGGAATGAAGAAAGGAGGGTACCAATTTACAGATCTACTGCCCAGTCTTCGTGTTTCGTGTCTGCCCAACTGCCCTGGGCCTGCCCCTTCCTTCTCTGTCGCCGTGGTGTGTGCCATTCATTCATTCACTCACAACACAAATGCGAGCGCCCCCTCTGTAAGGCAGAGAGCACAGAAGGGCAAAATATGGCCCTGATTAAAGAATGCAGTCAGGGAGGCATGGAGACAGGCCAGGGCTCCTGGCGCTGCATGCATGTGACAGGTATGAGCTCTGGAGATGCACAGGGAGGGGAATTAATGAAGCTGGGTGGCATGGATTCCAGCTCTGCCACTTGGTAGCAGCGTGACCTTGGGCAAGTCACCCAGGAGGGACCTGGTGCCATCCACCTGCATTCCCCACTCAACTCCCAGCTCTTCACAATAAATACAGATTCTATCAGCATAAGTTTCAATTTCTTCAACTAAAAAACAAAGAAGAAATGCCTAAAGAGACTCCTGTAAAAACCGAGCGCAGGCACCGGCAGCTGCTTTCACTGCCCTCACCCATCCCTGATGGTTCACACACCCAGCTCTGAGTGTGCCAAGAACAGGAAACACGCCTGTCTGCCGATGCTCCAGTCTGGCCCATGCCCACAATACGGAACAGTCTGACTGACTCCATGGCCAGTCGCTCGGGTCCCAGGGCGGGACACACTTATTAACATGAGGATGAGGACGTCCAACCTCCCTGCTCCATCCTCTGCTTGAACTTGGGCCCCTCATGTCTTGACTGAGCTGGAGCCTCTAAGCCTTGGGAGAATCCAAACACCTGACTTACTCCTTTGGGTCAGCATGGGGCAGTGGGAAGAACACGGTCTTTGGTGGGAAGGAGTCCTGGACTCCAGTCCCAGCTCTCACACCTGCTAGCGGGGTGCTCCCAGCCCTGCAAGCCCCGGGGTCCCCAAGGGCAGGATGAGCATGCCGTTAGCATCACAGAGGTTGGGGCGGGGGGCATCCGTCGTGTATATGGTGCCAAGCACGGAGCTGGGCACATGGGGGGATCACAGCAGATGGAGCTGTCATCAATCCCAGGATGCAGCCCTGGGGAGCTGCTGTGAGTTCCTGTGATATCAGATACAGCCCATGATAAAGTCGGCACCAGGGCAGCGCCCTGCTAAGCAAGGCGCTTCATAGGGAGCCAGAAACCAGGCCAGCAGGAATTAAGTTAATGCTCTGTTTGGCAGTGCTTCCCCAGGTCCATCACCCATTCCTAGCCCCTGGAAGCTGCCAGCCAAGGGAACTGGAATACTGATTGCCGCAGTCATCTCAATGGAAGTCTGAGGGCCAACCACTTCGTGTGCGTTTCAATCAGAAGAGGAGGCTTGCCATTCTAACTCTTCTCCATTCCAGCCAGCTTCACTCTGGGCAACAAATGGGCTCCTAAAAAGTTGAGTGAATCAGCAATCTATGAATGGAATCCCACCTCCACGTTGATTTTCCATTATCGTTTCACAATGATACAGACTCATTCTCTGTCTTTAATTTTCAGCACAGGGTAGGAACCAGGAGTGACTGTGCTGGTGCCATGCTCTGGGCGTCACTCAGGGCTGCCATCGCGCTGACTTGCCCACCAGCCCTGCAGGCCGAGCGGCACTAGCCCCGTTCTACCACAAACAGGGGGCGGAGGCTGAGGGCCTTCCGTTAGGCCCAGGTAGAGACAAAACATGGCTCAAGGACATGTCTGCCCAGCTCCTTCCAGGAGCCCCACTAATCCCAGTAATTCCTAGGCTTTGCCTCCAGTTCACTCCCTTGCTACCTGGCCATGCAGGCTTTGACTGGAAAGGCAGCCGGGCCATTCCAGCTCCCCTGAGCCCAAGTCAGCTTTGCTTCCTGCACTGGGGCTGGCTGCTCCCTAGGATGCTAGATGAGTAAGGAGTGGGTCCTCCAGAACCAGGGCAGGGGACTGGGGGCAGGGGGCAGCGGGGAGGGACACCCATTTTTCTCTGTACATCCTTTTGTCTCTTTTGAATTTTATACAAAATTCATGGTTCTGCTCTTAAAAATCAGTTTTAAAATGAAATAGGGAAAAATGGTTGCTTCCCCCTGAGGAGGCTTACAATCAAATAGGGGAGATAAGATTCGATCTACAAGGTAAATTTTAATTCCCTGCATTACCACGTATTGAGCACTTTTCCTATGGAAGCCCTGAGCTAGGCAAGGTGGGCTCACAAATATAGTGCAACTCGGCTGTCAGTTCCTCAGAGGCAGAAGGACCTTCCTAATGTAAAGGTGTCCTCCCAGCGGGTCTCCCCAAATGCTGGCTGCCCAAGTTTCATCCCTCTGGCATTTTATTTCATTCGCGGCTCTGCTCCACAGTGGTGACACGGTGTTAGGAACTTCTCTGCTGTTTAATGACTTCCTCTGGAGGTTATACAGAGACAAATGGATTCAGAACCTGGAAGGTTCATTTCAGCGACTCTGTGGGAAGAGTTGGGGGGATCCCTGTCATCCTCTCCTCACCTTGTCTAAAGTGAGTCTGGAGATCACAAAACCACTCGGATTAAAAGGGACTTGGAGATCACAGCCCAAGTTCTGTGTTTGCCCAACGAGAAAGCAAAGCCGGGGCTGCCTGACTTGCACAGGGTCTCGGCCAGTGAACGACAGACCCACAGGGGGACCCTGGTCCCTGGCAGCCAGCTCGTCACTCTCTCCATCCCCGTGACCACCTGTCTTGCCCCGCTCCACAGTAATAACCTTGCAAAGGAATGAGTCACTCGCTTGCCCAGATCATGCCTGTAAAATCAGAGCGTTGCTTTTTTTTTTAGGAAAAAGTAATAAGAAAGAAAAAGAAAAATAAGTCTTAAGTAAAGGTTGTCCTTCCTGACATGATGGATGGAAAGCTTCTGGGCGTGAGACGGAATGGTGTGTGATTATACCGAGGTAATAATAGCTGTCAAATGTCAGGAGAGCAGATGTCACTACCTTTTGACAGAGGGCACTTGGGAAGAAGAAGTTACAAATAGAAAGCTTTCCTTCCCTTTACTTTCTGAGGGGTAGAATAATAATTCACCTGAATTGTCAAGATCTGTTCCAGGCAGCATTTGTGCAATAAAGAGGGGTTCAGAAAACCTCCGTGCCATTACGAGCATTCATGGGAACAGCAGTAATAACTGAGTTTTAAAAGCCTCGCACGATTGCGCAGAAGTGCTTTCCAGCACTTACTGCTCCTTCGCCAGCACCTACTAATGCCAGTCACACCCCAGGAAGATGCACCAAGGAGAAGGAGCTGGCGCTCCCCCCAGGAGGCTGTGCTAAGTGCCACCCTAGAATTCCAGAGTGAAATGGCAAGTGCCACATACAGAGAAGCGGGTGACCTGAAAGCAGAGGGCCACCTGGGAAGAGAAGGCCCACGCTGTTCCAGGCGATGAATCACCCCCCACCCCACCCAGAGGTGCCTATAGTCCAGGACTTCTAAGTTCCTTTAGAGGGACAGGTTTTTCTTTTAGAATCAGAAATAAAGTGAAAAGCCAGAAAAGAAAAAAATAAAACATTTTTTTTTAAAGGACCACAAGAACTTGCTGTTACAAAGCTATGGGGGTAAAAAAAATAAAAATAAAAAATAAATTAAAAAATAAATAAATAAAATAAAATAAAATAAAATAAAATAAAATAAATAAAATAAAATAAAATAAAATAAAATAAAATAAAGCTATGTGGGGAAGAAGTGATGGATGCCAGCAGTGGAGTGAGTGAGGGAAAGCCATCCAGAGGAGACAGAACTTGAGGCAGCAAGGAAGGGCAAGGAATCATCTCGTGGGGGAGTGGGGACGTGGGCGCCAAGTCACCTCTGCCAGCCGTACGGGAGGGACAGGAGAGCCAAAGACACTGCGGGAAGAAAGTGGTCCTGCCCTCACGACAGATAGAACTTGTGGGCAGCGCTGGTCTGGGACTCTGGAAGAACCGAGAAGGTGACAGGCAGGAAAATGCTTCCTCAGGTGGTGTAAGAGCGGGTCCCAGCGGGATGGGGGCCACTGAGGAGGCTGGCAGAGGCAGGGACACTGCTCCCAGTCCCTGGGGCATAGGCTGCGGCCACCGGGCAGGGAGACGCCCTCCCGCCTAGGAACAGGAGCGCCGCCAACGCGCCCCGGAGGCCCAGAGGAAATATTATTGCGAGACAAAAAGTGAATTATGAAATCCGCAAGCAATAATTAGTTTAAATTACTACTTCTCCTTAAAGAATTAAACACGCTTATGTTCACTCACTGATGTTTTATTCATTGCCTTACATCTTTCCTGAAAGTTGTTTTTAACGTGACTATTCCTTTATTTGCAAAGAGCCCACAGAGATTTACTATGCTAATTTCAAACCTTTCTTCTAAAATAAAAACAACAATAACAAAAATACTCCAGATTATCATCCATTAGTGACTGCTGTGTGGGGTCCATTATCAACTTAAGTCATAGCAGCCGGCTAGAAATACTGTGGGTAGTTGTAAAGTTATTCACACACCCAAGCTGCCTTCCTTTAAAATTCACCACTGAAAGGGCGGTATTTAAATAAGCTCAAAATGATTACGAAAATAAAAAGACCTGAGTACAGAAAGACCATTTAGGCACAGACGGAAAGCGCCTGTGCTTTTCATCACACCCTCTATTAATGAAAATGTTTTCTCATTTCCACAAATAACGTTTGGATTTTATAAGTCTTATTTTTACACCCTGGAGCCAGGATACCCACAAGCACCGTCATAAAGCCTTAAGGTTTTTATTAAGCAAAGTTACCTCTGGGAATAAGTACGAACTTAAATATAATCCATGAACTAACTTTTCCCTGCTGGGCTCTGCGCTGCTGTTGGCTGAATGTCAAGGCACCAGGTCCGGGCTAATGCCAACAAGCTGGGCCTAAGTCAGCCCCCAACAGACAGCAAGGGACAACGCTGTCCCCACTCTATACCAGCTGCACAGAGGCCTGGAAGCCAAGCGTCCTCTGAAGGGCCCGTGAAGCCCACTGACGTGCAGGCACGCAGGTTGTCCAACAGAACTGACACGCTGGACTCACTGGATCACGACGACAATATCAAGGACTGTTCCTTTGCAGTGAAGTGTCTGTGCACGCACACGCGCCCCTGCACACGCGCCCCTGCACACACGCCCCTGCACACACACGTGCACACCCTGCAGCCCGGTTACTCCATTCCAGACTCCTCCAGGGGACAACGACCTGTCTGAGAACTGGCAACTCCTCAGGGAACATTTGTTGAGTGAAACTAAGTATCTGAAGATTTTTCAAGGCCTCAGCTATATTTCTCTTTCCCCCAACAGCCTTCAAAAGCCATCAATCATCCATCCCAGGAGTTTAACCAATTGCAAAGCCCACCTCCCACGTGCAACCTGAGTTACTCTCGGAACCTGCAGCATCACGGCCTTTCATCGAGCGTTTTCGGTTCATTAATGTAAGTAAATTCTGCTGAGTATTTTGCCCATGGGTTACAACCCGTCTCGTGCAGCAATGGGAAAGTGGGTTACTCAAATTCTGAAGTTTCCAAATGAAAAATGACCATCTACTGAACAGAATTGTGAGCTGCGGCACCAGTTCGGCCTTTGGAAAATGAAGGGACTCCGGAGGCCACAGGCCAGGGCATAGCTGATTCTAGAACTCAACATTATCTGCGTCATCATTGTTAGAAGCATCCGGAAAGCAGAGCGTGCGTCTGCTGGGCTTCTGTTTCCGTGGCAACAGCTTCACTGGCCTGTCACAGGGAAAGGATGGAAGAAGGGGATTGAAACTGGACAGGGAGCGACAGGGGCAGAATGGGGGATGGCAAGGAGGGAAAGCAAAGAAGTCAGCTGGGGACAGGATGTAGCAGGAGGTCGGAGGAAAGGAGAATGAACAGAGTCAAGACAGGAAAGAAAGGGTGAGAGAAAGGGGAAATGAAGGGAAGAGGTGTGAGAGAAGCAAGGGAAGGCAACGGGAGAAACACCGGCAGCAGGGACTTCTAGCCAGGGGAAATCACCTACAGAGGCGCTGCTTCTATCTATACGCAAAGAACCTTCTAGTTTCTACTCATTAAATGTAACACATTTCAACTTTCAGTTACTGCCTCAAGATACACTCAATTATCCGATAAACCGCAGGAAAGCTGTGTAAAAACGTCAACATGGTGAAAGATTCTATCTTGAAACTCTCACTCACGTCAACATTAGCCCAAAGGTCTGGCTGGGTTCAGTCCAGAAGGAAAAAAGAAAGAAAGAAGGAAAGGAAGACGCGTTATCACTGAATGGCAACCACTAAGAGGAGGAACATTTGGCCGTGATGAGTGAGCTCTGCGAGCCTCCCGGATGTCAAACCTTCCGCTGGTCATGCTCAGGAGGCAACAAGGAAACAGGTCTTGAAAACCAAAAGGTGTCCAGTCTGCACTCCAGGCACCTGACACGGGACCCCAGGCAGGGACGTGGGGTGTAGGGCTCAGCACAGGGAACTCGGAATAAGGGGCCAGGACAAGATTCAGTCCACTCCCTGGGGGCCGAGTCCTTAACAAATGCAACGTGGGTGCTGGACTGGGTCCTGAAACAGAAAAGGGACATGAGTGGAAAAACTGGTGAAATCCAAACTGTCTATAGTTTAGTTAACAGTTTGCACAGATACTAATTTCTTCGTTTCGACAAACGTGCCAGGCTTATATAGGATGTTAACATGAGGGGAAGTTGGGTGACAGGTATGTAGGAACTCTCGGATTACTTTTACAACTCTTCTATAAATCCAAAATCATTTTTTTAAAGTTACGAAAAAGAACAGGGGCCGTTTAAAAATAAGACTCCTGTTTTTCTAACCGTGATTTATCTTTTTCATATAAAACCAATGCCCTTGATAGGGTTTAACTATCATAAAGTTTTATTGGAATGCTGGCTGAAACGTTACAGTGAAAGCTGGACTCCTGCAGCAAAAGTGAATTATTAAACTCAAAACGTGTTAGCAGCGTCCCTTCCCTCTGAAGCTGGGATATAAGGAGTGACATGCCTCCATGCATCAAGAAGCAAGGCTCTGTCCACTGGAAATGGAACAGCTTTGAAGAGCGTGTCTTCACAATCCCTTCACACCCCACACTCCTGATTTCCCGCCTCACAAGTCTTCTCCAGACCGTCTCCTTCCACTTGCTCTATGCGTCCAACCCACCAGCCTCACCTGACAGCTTTGCAGTCCTCTGATGGCAGCATGTGCCTCCATACCGTCCAGCCTTTGCATAGTCTATTTCCTCTGCCCGGGATGCTCTTCCATCTCTTTGTTGCGGAACAATTTCTACCCCGCCTCAGAGACCCCGTGTGACTCTCGCTGACACTGCCCCTCCCCAGGGCTGTCTGCTGTGCCCCACTGCATTTTATCCTCCACACCCCCAGAGCAGTTACATTGCTTCCCTGTAAGTATCTGTCTACTTGATTCTTTTTCCCCAAGACACCAGGCATCTTTCAAGGAAGGGTAAGACATCCTACTCATCTCTGTAGCCCACTCCCATCCCGAGCACCCAAATCTTGCGACACGTGCTGAGTGAATTAAATAAATACTATGAGTGAAGAATGCAGGCAATTCTTTTAAAAGAGAAAATACTAGTAACAACCTTCCATCTTCTCTTAAAAGGTCAAAGAGATTCTATCTGTAAGAAGTGAAGGAAGCAGGCCCTTTTGAAAGAAACAGATTCTGTTACAGAACGACAGGTCCATTTCCACAGACAACATAAGCACTGCACAAGTATCCTCTTCCGACCGGGAAGCTGAAAAGCTTTTCAAAGATTTTGGTTTCCTTGACAACAGTACTGCTGGAGACAAGCAGGGAAATAATTAAAAAGTATGTTCCCTTCGCTTCGAACTCTGTAAGTGTTTTTAAGCAATAATGAACAGGCCACGCTTCAGTGTGGACAGTGTCAGAATGGGCAGCGCTGAGGCACGCAGGGGCACCCCACTCTGCCACCCCCTCCAGCGACTCTTCCTCCACTGGGGGCCAGAGTGAAGGACCTGAGTGGTCGGCCCAGGATGACGTTCACCGCGGGAATCACAGCCCACGCAGGTCAGGTTCACAACTGCACTCCCAAGAGCCAGGTCCTGGCCAAACACCAGCAACATTTGGCCCTCACAATGGTTGTTTGAGCTGGGTAAGTATTATTGTCACCACTCGGCAGGAGGAAAACTGAGGTGCAGACAAGTGAGTAAGAGCCCTGGCAGTCTGGCCCAGGGGCTCTTGGCCTTGCTGCACCCCCGCTCCAGGAGCACGGGAACTCCTTAGGCAGACGGCCGCAGAAATGCCCCGGGCCCCCACTCTGACTGCCTCATCAGGGCAGCCAGGACATGGCCCTGAGAGAAAGGGCCTTTCCTCTGAGTCCTGCCGTCCTGCCAGCCTACATCTCACGCCCCGCCACACGTGTCGGCTTCACTCGGGCAGCCAGAATTGGGCACCCCCTCAGTCCTGCCCTGGGGCTTCGAGAACCCTCCCTCAGGCTGTAAGACCAGTGCTCGTGGGCTCCGAACTTGACTTACATGCATCCTTCTCCTTCCAGGGTGCTTTTGCATGGTCTGCTCTGTTTTAACAGCTTTACTGTATTCGTATCTTTTGCTGTGAGGCTCCTCAAATCCTTCCTGGATTTATGATTTATAAATAGATAATAAATAAACAAACGCACAAGCTGTATGCATCAGCGGAGACCATTACCAGAGAGTGTAAACACAAACATTTCAGCAGACGGAGCACAACAGTGGCTTCAATTTAGCTCCTGGCTCTGTCTTCCAAGCCCTTTCCAGAACCTGGCCCCCCACATGGACACCTCTAGGTGAGGGACAGGGGTCCAGGCATGTGGACAAGACCACCCCAAGATTCTCCATACCCCTGTGATTCAAGGAGGCCCACAGAGTAGACAGACAGAGCAGGTATCATTCATTCATTCACAATTGCTTTTTTAAGCACCTACTATGTGTTCAGGAACTGGCGATATAAAGGAAGAAAATAAATTCCCTGCCATCATGGAACTTACATGAGGGGTCTTCCTGATTTATAGATGAACTGATTGTGATCCAAAAAGATTAAAGG
Source organism: Rhinolophus sinicus (assembly GCF_057876585.1). Lineage (NCBI taxonomy): Eukaryota > Metazoa > Chordata > Mammalia > Chiroptera > Rhinolophidae > Rhinolophus > Rhinolophus sinicus. Next base: position 198,060,080 of record NC_142503.1, on the reverse strand, counting down.
CTTTGCCCACCCACACTCACATGAGTACTTTCTGGAGCTCCCAAGCAGGAAGGCGACACAGAACAGCCCCAGAATGCAGAAGCAGAAAGGGGTGAGTTCAAACACCAACTCTGAGCTCAGGAGCTCCATGTCCTTCAATGCTCCTTGCTGATCCTCAGTTTTCTCATCTGTAAAATGGGCACAAGGCCGCTGCTGCTGCCAGCTTACATTATGGTGTATCTGCTAAATGCTCGGTACTCTCCTGAGTGTTTTCCATGGGTTTTCTTGCTTAATACTCAGAAGACTAAGATGGATGCTATTATTATCCCTACTTTACTGACGGGAAAACTAAGGTCCCAAGAGTTCTGTAACTTAGCCAGAGCCAACAGTTAGAAAGCACAGGGGCCGGGTTGAGCCTCACAGTGGGACTCCTGACCTGGGCTGACTGCCCTGTGCCCCAGCTGGGGGTAAACGAGATGTGACCCCCGGTGTGGTGCCCAGCGCAGTTCAAGCACAGGAAGCAGCAGCCGGCCTGGTGCAGTTGACTGTCCAGGCTTAGAGCCCACAAAAGGCCCTACCCGGCTCCCCTCGCTGGGCCCCAACACCTAGGGCCCCACGTCAGCCCTCACTAGCCCCTCTCTGCAGCGGGACAGCCAGCGCCGTGCACAAAACCCCCCTCACTCATCTCTGCTAACAAAATCCATCCCAATCTTCCACTTCCCTGAAGCCTGTCCTGCCCCCCCTCCTCTCGACAGACCCTCTGTAGTCCTGTCCCCAACACAGATGGCCCGTGAGGGGCCTGTCACACTGTCACTCTGTAGTCTGTTTTGATGCCTGTCCCCCATTAACTTTCATGCCAGCAAGGGTGTATCTGGCCCCCTCTGAGCCCAAGGCCCATACAAAGCCAGCATTTAACCGATGGCTGGGCCAACAGATAACCAAACGAAGAAGTAGAGACCAGGTCTTTTGACACGGACTCCGAGGGCCATCTGTCTCCACCCTCTGTGGCGCCTGGTCCCTGTCTGGGGCGCTCGCTGCTCACACCACAGGCAGAGCCTGATACAAGACCTGAGGAATTCACCGGCCACATAGCAGCCAAGTCCAGAAGGCCTGGCATGCGCTCAGCCGTCCCCAAGGCCACCACCTCAACCACCAGCCGCTGAGGTCACGCTGCTGAGCTGGAAAATAGGAAGCGGCATCTAGAAGAGCAAGAGTTCCTTGAGACGCCTGCTGGCGGCCATGGGTGCACACGAGATTATTTGTTCAACGAATCAAGGCAACTGGAGGCAAATTGGATTGCAAGGCTCCCTTGCTTAAGGACGCGGCTTAGGAGGCAATTACAGAATAAACTCTGGCTTGAAGTTCCCGATAATACCTTCCATTTGTTAGGGCTTTCTAGTTTACAAAGTGGCCTTACATATCTAAGCTCGTCTGATCCTCACAGCGCTGTGACGTAATTATTTCCCAGATGAGAAGGAGGATGGCCAGAGAACTCAGGAGGGGGCAGCCCCCTCATTCGGATACTCAGTGTGCCGAGCACAGTGCCAGGCTGGGGGTGGGGAGGGCAGGGATGCCGGCCAGCAGGACCACGCTCGGGGCTCTCTCCAGGGCAGCGCCCAGCCACCATGGGCCCTGGCCACAGCACACGCCATTCCAGAAGGGGCCTCGGAGTCCCTGATGCTTCATCCACTTCCCAGCCTAGGCTCCAAGCCTTCCATCCTTGCCCCCTTTCCAAGGAATCCACTCCCCAAGTCGACCAGTTCTGAGCGCTGGAAAGTTCTTCCTCACTGTGCGCTAACCTCTTCCCACTGTGGCTTCGGCCCTAGGAGCCAAGCAGAGCGCTCAGTCCTCTCCCCCAGCCCGGCCCTGCCAGCACCTGAGCCAGCGTCCTGCCCTCCCACCCCGCCTGTGCCCTTCGCCGCCTAATGGCACCATGGCACGTCTCCAAGGAAGCAGGACATTTCAGAACACACTTCAACGAGAGATAAGAACATGCAAAGGGACCAGGACGAAAACAAACAACTTTTCCAACCAAAGGTTACATGAAAATGTGTTTTAATTTGTGTTTTTGTACCTTTCAAAATAACACTCCAAGTAGTTCAGAAAGAGACCACTTCTGTTTATAAAAGCTCTTCATTTTCCCTCCTGTTGTCCGGGGCTGTGTAAACACACTGTGAGTAGGAGAGAGAAATTACTGCTTGTGAGACTTTTAATGCTAGCATGTATGTGAATTAGAATTCTAAACCCAGCAGGTTAAAAATGTTCTGAAAGCAATTTTGGTGTTAGTCTAAATAATTATAGGTCACATTCACTTAGACAAGGGCCTTTGCCCCCTGGGGGCTCCAAGGGAAAAGTCTAAGCATGATAGTGAAGTAGAATGGTTGGTTATTATGCAGGCTTCGCAGCGGCAGTTCACACTGGTATAATCCTTTTGGAAAGCAATCTGACAGGAGATGTATCTGGACCCATGAAAATGTACAACCCTTTGACCCAGCAGCCCACTTCTGGGAATCAATCTGAAAGAAATAATCCAACAGAAAAGGGTTTCATGCATGAAGATAACCACTTCAGCATTATCTATAATAGCAAAAATTAGAAACCACCTAAGTGTCCAAGGATGGCTAAGTAAATTACATTTAATCAACTCGATAGTGCATCATGGAACCAGTGAAAATTGACGGCCCTCCAAAGACGCAGAGGCGTTTTGGTGGCGCTGCAGCAGGAGCGGCTGGGCGAGAATGTTAAGTGGAAAAAGCAGGCTGTGAAATTGTGTGTGCACTCTGTGAAAAACACAGGCCCATATGGACCAAAAATTGATGGGAGGGTGTTAAAAGGATAATCACAATTTTAGTGCATGTTGGGATTGGGGGACTTGTTTGCCATCGTTGTGTAATGCTACAAAATCATCTTCACAAAGGGCAGCGGGAAGGCTGGGAGACGTGGCAGAGGGACCCAGGGGGCCTGGGCCTCCGGGATCGTGGTCTGGCTACACAGTTTGGAAATCTCACCAGACAAGAGGAGGCAGTGACAACAGCTGGGGCCGAACCTACACTCATCTACCAGGGCCAGGATGTGATACCGTTCTTACCAATACATACATCCCCCCAAAATGGAATTACACATGTAAATAAAACCGTGGTTCTCAAACCTTTTAGGCCTTTTCACACTCTCTAACTTCAGTGAGGACTCAGAGAGCGCTATTTATGTGGCTTGTATCTACCCATATTTAGTACATTAGAAATTAAAACGGAGACACTTAAAATATTAATTTATGTAAAAGTAACAATTTATGTAAAAGTAACAATAAACCCATTATATGTTAAAATAAATAACATTGCTGATGAAAAATAAGTATGTTTTCCAAGACAAAAAAATTAGTGAGAAGGCATTGTTTACATTTTTGCCATTTTTTAAATGGCTGGCTTAATACAAGCCAGCTGGGTTCTCATAGCTGTTTCTGTATTTAATCTTTTGCAACAGCACACTTCCCATAGCCTCTGGAAAACTCCATGTACACTCATGAGAAAATGAGAGTGAAAAGGGCAAATAACTTCTAGGTACTATTAGGAAAATAATTTCCACCCCACAGACCTCATGAAAGGGTCTCGAGGACCCCCAGGGGTTTGCAGACCACACTGAAAACCACTGCAGTAAATTACAGCATTAAAAACTGCTGCTGTAGTTGCGGGGTGGGGGGGAGAGAAGATTTAAAATTATATGTATGGTTGGAACTCAAATGTGTTGAATTTTTTTTTAAAGACTGGATGGAAATATACCAAGAACTGTATAGCCATTGCCTCTGGGGTGGAGAGATGATGGGCAATTTTTTTCTTAATACCTTCCTGTTTTTTCCGTAGTGTATGTGTATTTCTTTTATGGTCAAAAGCAACATTTCTGTTTTGAGGAAAGGTTTGGGCAGCTGTGGTTTACCCGTGCCCTGCGGAATGAGCTGGATGGGAAGAAGGTCATTTGAAACCATCAGCAGCCAGCGTCAGTGTGGGGGTGGGTCACCAGGCACGGCTCCCGCCTATGCAGATCGATGCCTGGCACCAAGCGTACATTCATCACGGGCGCACGCCGCCCCCGGACCCACCGAAAGCCTGGAAGACAGGACGAGAATTGAAACCGGCTCAAGCTAATCACTGCTAGATGAAGGTCAAATATAGGTGACTATTTATCAGATCCCAGGATGGGGGACGACATGCCATCTCTAAATTAGTTACAAAGGGAAAGGTCCATAAACCTGACCACAAAAACTGTTAGGTTTTCTCTGTAAAGTAAATAAATAAAATAATGAAATACACATGGGCAGGGGCATGTACGAGGAGGGGTCGATGTTGTTAGTATGTAAATTGCCCAGAGAAGGTGACAGAGTAATGGAAAAGAAGCGTGACCACGAACGCCTATTTAGTATTAACAAGGTACCGAGCCAGGTTCTAAAAGGGCTGCACGTAATGAACTCATCTGGTTCTCAAACAAGATACCATTAGATTAGCCAAAGTTCCAAAAAGTCCTAATTCTACCACTGCGGAGAATAAGAAGACACGGTCACATTTGCACATAACTGATCGTGTGTGACATAAATGGGGGGCTCGCAGCCAGGGAACCCAATGAAGTGTGCACTGAGGTGTGTGCACTGAGAGGAAAAGGTGTGCACAGGCGGTAGAGGGGGAAACCAGCTGGAGGCCAGGACAGCACTGGTGAGAGCCAGGCTTGCATAGTAACCCCCCCCCCCGCCACCCCCCTACTGCTTCCTCAGCTCAGAGGCCAGAACACAAGCGGCTGCCAACCCGCCTCAGGGAGGTGAAGAAGCCAGGAGGAAACACCCAGAGACATTCACAGTTGGGGGTCCTGTGGTGAGCACCAGCTTGCCACCTCATCACCCGACACAACACCACTGCGCACGGATGCCATCCACACACACACGTGCGCACACCCAGAGCCTCTGGTCACATCCACTCTTTCGGGCCTCCCTCCTGAATCGGAATGAGCAGCAGCAAGTCTCCAACATGAAATCCAGACACCAAAACAAAAAGACAAAACGAGCTGAAAAGAGCAACATTTCAGAAAACACAGGAAAATTTGCAAAGAACTCAGAGAGCTAAGTGAAGACCTTACAAATATGCAATAAAAAAAATATAATATACTATATTAGAAAAAGGAATATTCATACAACAAGAATAGCTCTTGGACTGTAAAACTATGATAGAACAGAACATTTTTCTGAATATATGTTATACTTTAGTAAAAAAGTTTATTACAGCAGAAATACAAAATCCGAAGGGAGGAAAAAAAAGGATTCAAAGATCAGGAAATTTCCCAGAGAAAAATAAAACAGAAAGGCAAAGAGCCAGAAGACAAGAGATAAGAAAAAAGGTAAGAGAAGCTCAGTTCAGGGACACACAGCCCATACAACTAATCAGAGCCCCAAAGTCAAAGCTCTGGACCTGCGACAGCCTACAGCCGCAGGTGTCACCCATCTGGCGGTGGCCCCTGTTCCTGGGAGGGGCCCAGGTGCCAGATGCCTCCCTCTGGCAGGGAAAACAGGCCTGGAAGCAGCTCCAGGACCCCAGGCAATGCAGAGCTCGGGGCTTCAGTGCCAGGTTTCTAAGACTGTCAGCGTTTCTGTGGGTGTCACAGTATTCCGTGGGGGGGGGGAGCCATCCTGCTCCGCGGGAGCTTGCCGGACAAAGGCTGTGTGCAGGCAGGCTCTCCGGGATCCTGGGCGGACCCCAATGGCCACACGCTGCACTCTGTGCTCTGGTCCCTGCACGGAACTGCCCTCCCCCATAATGGGGTCTGTGTTCCTGTCCCTCAGTGTCTGTCCCTCTGGGAGAGGAGCCTGACTAGAAACAGCAGAAGCGAGGAGAAAAGGCTAAGAGGGTGGAGTGACTTACCCAACCCTTCTTTTAAGGGGTAAACATACTATCAATTTGCGGGGGAAATGACCAGCATATACTTTTTAAAAGCTGGTTACAGAAACAAAGTACCTGTGGTCTGATTAAAACCAGTGGATGCACCTGGGGAAAAAAGACTGGAAGGAAATGCTGCTTGGAAAGGGTTCACGGTCATTATGCTCAAGCGGAGGGAGAGCCTATGGCTACATTTTTAATTTCCGCCATTTCCTTTTTGTTTTTCCCCCTACGTTTTACCAATTTCGTGATAAAGTTAAATCTAAAACAACTCATTTTTTTCAAAGGACAAAGCCATCACTGGGCATTAAATGGCACCGTTAAGAGTCTTCTATGTCCAGTCTTAAAAGCAGCAAGAAATAATTTACTAGACTACCTCAACTCCTAAGTCTGCCAATTTTGCAATCTGCATTTTTCAATTACATTAAAAGCATTTTCCCAGATTGCTTTATTCTTCCCTTAATGACAAGGGATGAGACTGGATGCGGCCGGTTCACTTCCCAGGGTGCTGTTTCCCACCCCCACCCCTCGTCAGCATCTGGCCAGCACACGGCCCTGCCCTGGGTACACGGCACTGTCCAATGAAATGAAGTTTTCAGAGTGGAAAACACATCTTGGGTTCTGCCACACTTTCCTTGTTCTTCCTTCAACCCAAGGATTTTTCTGGAAGGCGCAAGCTTGCAAGGGCCTTCTGGCAGCACAAGACAAGTGGGCAATGTCTCATTTGTTGGCCTCGAGAATGTCGCAGCTTTCATATGAGGGAGAAGAGTGTCAACAAAATTTCACTTCCCACAAAGAGAAGGTTCCAGCTCAGGATGTCGCAGCTCTTCCCAGAGGCTTGGCAGCTGCTGTCGTACAGCCTGAAGCCCTCCCGCCCAACCAAGCCCGGGACAATTCAGATGACCCTGCAAAACTTTCCCCGAAGGAAAACATGGAAAGGGTGGGAAGGGAGAGGGGCAAACACGGTGCCCAGAGAGGAAAGTCCCCCCACACGAGGTCCCAGCTGCACACGGCCACCCAACCTCGCTGTGTGCCCTCAGGCAAGTGTCTTTCCCTCTCTGGGCCCCCATCACATGAAGGTGGAACCGCATTATCTCTGTGCAGGCAGGCAGGCACCGCCCACTCTGTCCTCCCTTCACCTAATTACCCTTGATGCACTGTTAGTCATCCCCAAACACCCAACGCCCACCACAACCCAGCCCTCCTCCCCAGCTGGGCGTCTCTGCCAACAGCTTTGCCTCGTGCTTGGAATAAATTGCCGATCATGTGCAGAACGCCCCACGACTCCTCACTCTACACATCAAATCATTTCTCCATCTCATTCTGCAAAATCCATCAAAAATAATTCTTTCCAAACTGAAATAAAGCCTCACTTGAATCCATCAATTCCTTTTCTTTGAATCGGAGATATATTACCTGCTACAAAGCACATCTAAGATATCCTAATACAATCAGAATATGCTAACAATGATAAATCGACGGGGTCCTGTAACACATGAAAATGCAGAGCCAAACCGCCACGGAAATCAACCCTCCTCCTCGTGCCCCTGAGCAGACCCGCGAGGCTTTTGAAGCTGTTTTTGGGACAGAGCTGAGGCACCATTGGGTGAGGGGACATGCTTTCCCATCCGTTATTCTCAGAGGCAGAAGAGCAGAGTGGGGATTTGAGCTTTTGCTCAGGCTGTATAGTCTGACCGGCAGCTTCCCATCTTGCCTATACCATTCACCAGCTGTGTGACGGCAGGCAAATCCCTTAACCTCTCTGTGCCTCAACTTCCTTATCTGTGTGGTGGAAATGAGGACAGCCCGTGCCTTAGGCCTGTTGCGAAGACGAGATAGAGTACCTAGAACTATGGCAAGTAGGTGGTAAGCCCTTGGGGACAGTTAGCTCTCTCCACCCTCTCATCTGGCCCCCCAGTCAGAGGTCACAGAGCTGGCAAGCGGCGCAGTGAAACCCCAGTTTGGGTCTTCAGCCTCCAGACCAAAGTCTTTTTCCTCAGATGCACATGGGAAGGGGGCCCGGACCCGGCTGACCCAGATGCCACCCTGGCCAGAGGAAGGTGGGCACACCTTCCCTGCCCCCGGCCTCACTGTCCTGGGTTCCGCCAGGTGTGAAACCGCCCCTCCCAGCCCTGGGGGACTGGCCAGGGCCTGTGAGAATCATTTTCTTCTATCACATTTAAATGTAATCAGTTTGGAGAGGTGGACCCAGCCCTCCAATGGGTACCTTCTAATTGCGCAGTTTATGAAGAGGGAGCGGTAAATGATTTGGTACAAACAATCCAAAAAACTTAAAAGAATTTAAAAGTATCTATCTCGGGAACACTGATATTGAAACTTTGGAAAACTGTGTATCTATAGGCAGACTATGAAAAGATTCACAAAAACAACTTACATTTAGTGGAGGACTCTAGCTTGTCTTTTCTCTAATTGTTTTTTAACTAATCAACACAGGATGAGGAGCATCTGAAACATGATTCAAACATGCTTCATCAGCCCCTCCCGAGTACAGGGACCAGGCTGGGTCTTCCCATTTCTTCTCCATGGCAACAACCCCACGAGGTAGCCATTATCCCTATTTTACCAATGAGAAAATTAGGGGATCAGAGAGGTTAAGTGATTTTCCGAAAGTCACACAGCAACCAAGCAGAAGCTATGGACCGGGAACCCAGGAGTCTCATATAACCATGGCACAGAAGGTCTGTCAATCTACCCAGGTTCCACACACCACACAAAGGCTTTAGCTAACGCCCATCTTAACTGCACCCAATGCAGCAAAAAAGGCAACATTTACATACAGCCATGTTCACTGCAGTACTATTTTTTTAAAAAAAAGCAGGACATGATAGGAAACAACAGGAAAATAGCAAAGTTTTGGATTTGAGACAGTCATAAAAATATGTTTGGGGAAGGTTTTTTAATAAGGTAGAAAAATGCCCCTTACACGCAGTACAAAAAATGGGGAGGGGTGTTGAATCGAAAGTGTGGGCCCAATTCTGTAAACGCACAGGCGCGTCCTGTCCAGGCCACGGGAGGTCCCAGTGTTAAAGAGGTGCTGACTGGGGGTCTGTTTTCTCCTTCATGCTTCATGGTTTCTGCACCTTCAAAGTGTCTCACAATAAGCATCTATCAATATTACATTCACGATCAAAAAGGAAGATTTTAAAAGTATTTTAAGGTAGTTTGTAATTGAAAGAATTCCTAGTGCAAATCATGTTGTAAAACAAATAAATGACACCTAATTCATACATTTAAAATCCTCTGCGTTTCAGAACTCCAGGTTTTCACACACAGACAGTAGGTCCCTGGAAGCAAGAAACATGCCAGATGCCTTTGGGAATCCCTCCGACGCCTGGCGGGGCTCCGCACACAGGCGGACAGTAAGGGGTGGCTGTGTTTGGTTCAAGGCCATGGCTGTGCTTTTTCCTTCAAAAAGGGCCTCAAGGTCTGGGTGCTACCTTTACGTGTAGTCAAACGTGCGGAGCCAAACGAGGACACAGGGAGATGAGAAGGGTACATAAAAGGGTGTTCGTGCTGGGATCAGAGCTATGAAAAACAGATGCATGCGACCGACGGGGGCAGGAAGGGATCGTCGGGAAGGAAAACAGAGCATCGGTGCGGAATTATGAGTCATTGTTTTATTTTGCTTAATTTCTCTAGCTGTAAATTTTTCAAAACTAATATAAGCATATTTTACAGCTCAGAGAACATTTAGAACATATTAAAATAAGTATCTTTCCACTGTAATGTGCCCAATTGAAATTTATGAATTCCAAAGCTGCATTTTAAGGAGAGGAAGGAACTGGCACTCCACGTTCTTTAGATTAATCAGGTGGCTTGTGTTGTTTTCCTCCTGATCAGGAAAAAAAGTCCTATTTCAGTAAACGTTACCTTGAATCAAGGATTCTTCCACATTCTAGAAGCTTGAGTGAGCTGCTTAGACTGTCTTCCTGTGCCCCCTAGTGGCAAATGGGATTCATGCACTTAGAAGACAATCCTTTCCCAAAGATTGGAAATAAAGTTTAAAAATTTTAATCTTTATTGATCACTTAACATGTACAAAACCTTGTGCCAGGTGTTACAGGGAATATAAAAATGGGCCTGGCACAGGCCCCAGGCTGAAGTAGCTTAAAGTCTACAAGGCGTAGAAGATACGGTTCCATGGCTACGCAGGTAGAATGAGATGCCAGTGCAGAGGGAAAAAATTCCCAGGGAAAGCAGAACAGGAGCACACAGAAAGTACCTACTATGTGCCAGGCACCATGCTAGGTAATTCATATCCAATATCATTTATTTTTCACGAAAACCCAGCACGGCATGTGTAATTTCTCCACTCTACATACACTGATTGAGGTCCAGAGAAGTCAAGTAACTTGCCCGAGATCACACAGCCAATCATGGCAGAGGGAGGATTCAAACTAAAGTTCTGTGACCCCATCCCTCAAGCTCTTCCCTCCTTCCTGATCCAACGGAGGGGGCACGAAGGCACTCTGGCAGACTTCGACCAAAAGACAAGGGGAAGGGCACCCTAGGGGACAGAGCGCGGAGTTGGGGATACCCTCTCACACCCACCTCTTCTAGCTCATTGCCCACCGACCCAGCATCTGCTCGTCAGCAGGACTGGGCTGCAGCCGGCCAGGCCTCCTGTCTGTGCCCACCACCCTGCCCCAGTCCAGACTGTCCGCATAACGCCTCCCACGTATCCCTCTTCTCGGATCAGGTCACGAGACCACCCCCACCAGATCTAACACGCCGCCCTCCCTCTGACACCAGGGTGGGAAAAGAACACCATCCTGCCCGTGGCTGCCAGCTGCCCACTAGACTGCACGTTTGCCCCAAATCAATGTGCCAAATACCTCTGCCACTGAAAACTCAACTACCTTACAGTAGGGAGAACCCCGGCTGAACTGTTTGCATCCGAGGCTTACAACCCTGATTTTCAAGACACACAGTAAGAAGAGGGTCAGCACATGCTGACCCAAGTAGCCACTGCGGTGGTCGTGCTCTACCCCAGAGCCACCTCCAATGCGACCCCTGTGGCCTGCCGTGAGGGACCAACAGTGCAGTGGACAGGGCTCCCGGGAGGCTCCCCAGTGGAGGAGACACACCACCTCCTCGAGACGCCGGGCACAACGACCGTGTTGGCTCTGGCCTGCCCAGGGCAGCCCCACAGCAGACAGCACTGGACCCTGAGCAGAGGGACAGTCCCTCGCCTCAGCAGCCTTCCCAGGCTGGGCCACGTGCGCCCTCTTCTGGTCATGAGGGGTCACTGCTGGTTGGCTGCTCCCTGGTCCCCTCAGGCGCCCGGGTGCACGGGACCCAGCACACTGATCTACGCTACAGATTCCCTCTAACACTGAGACAACAACACCCCAAATCAATGGTTTCACCCAAATGCTCAATTTGCAAACTATCATGGGGATGTCTCCGCTCAGGAAACCGAAACCTCCAGGGAGAAAGTGACCCGAGCAAGGCCCACAGAGCCTCTCCCTGACACCAGGTGCAGAACCGTCCCCACGGGGTTCTGGGCCTGCCCTCGCCATCAGAAGACACAACCCCATGGGCAGTGGGAGCCCTGCAGCCCGCCACCTATCTCCGCCTCCCTGCGACCCAGCCTGTCCTTCGAGGCCACCCCACAAGCCGGCCTCCTCCTCAACTCTGTGCTGTCAAAGTGCCAGACTGTCCCTCCCTCCAGGGTCCCAGAAAGGGGCTGCCAGGCCCCTCAGTAACAAAGGGTTTGGCCCACCTGTAACAAAACTCCACCACGTGCCTGGCATTAGACACACAGCCCCTGGGTATTTGTCCCACGTGAGAAGCCCCAGCCACAGGGCCCATAAGCTTATTCTATCAGGAAAGAAACAGGTCACGAAACTGACAGCGATGGAGCCGGACCCCGAGCGAGACCACTCAGATCACCCACACAGGTGCCCCGGAAACCCTCCCGACAGCTCCTGGCCATGGGTCAGGCCCCACACGGCCCTCATGGCGCAGCCTCAGGAGGGAGAGGTGAGGAGCCACAGGGCTGTTCCATGCACAGCGAGCACTCCCGGAGCCCCGAGCAGACGTCAGAGCCCCCAGCCTCGCAGGAAGAGCGTGTAGAGCCCTCGGCTCCACACGGAAGACAGAACACAACACCGGGCACCCAAAACTCTATTAGCCTTTCCAGAAAAGCACAGACAAGTCATGTCAGGACTCAAGTTGGCCACTTAACGATACTCATCGATTTAGCTCATTTCAGACGTCACTGCAAGTGGGCTTCCTTTCTTCGTTTCAGAAAACGCCTCCCTAGGGAAAAAGCTCAAACCAGAACTTGCAAATACAATGTCCTGGGCAGGTTGGTTCCAGAACTCTGAGGAAAACAGAGGGAGGAAGTGACATTCATTGAACACCTATGGGGTACCTAGCTCTGGGCCAGGGGTTCGTTAAGCGTTTTTCTCACATGATCACATGACACAGGTGTGATTATGACCTTTACAGATGAGACCCCAGACTCACAGCGGGGCCCGCGGGCCAGCTGACCAGCTACCCGCAGCGAAGCTGGATCCCAAGCCACGGCGCTCCTACTCCAAAGCCACTTTCTTTCTCTCCAGGAAGCTTCTGTTGAGCTCTCATGTATTTGGTACCTATTACATTCCAGTGCTCTGCTAGGGGCCAAGGAGAGTGGGGGGGACAGAGAGGACAGCCCAGAGGGGCGGCACCAGGTGACAGGCAGGTGCCACACACCTGTCACCCTAGGCCTTGCTTCCTGCCAGTCTGCATGACTTCACAGAAGTTCAAACAAATAACGGTGGAAAAACGCATTTCTGTGCAAACCGGGAGCCCCCCCAGGACAGCCGCAGGCTACTTTCCCAGCCTCGGGCCCCTCAGCCCACTGAGGCCCCTCAAGGCCTCTGGTGCTTAGAGCCAAGAACACTCTTCCATACCCCCACCCTCTTCACCAAGTGCACCTTCCATCCTTCCGGAAGCTTCACCACGCCCTCCCACTGGCTTCCCGTAGAACTGGTGTCCCCCTGGGGGTCCCGTCCTCATAGGCCTGAGCCTAGGGCTGTGGGACCCTCTTCACTTATTGTGGCTCCTACCACACTGTGCGCCCTGAAGTCAGGGTCCAGGTCTATCTACCTTTGCGCCCCCTGCATCCAGTCAGCACCTGGCACAGAGCTGGCATCGCTCAACACCCCACGGGGGTCACAGAGGACATCCCGAGTTCCCGGGCTCGGCCCTGGGCCTGCTTTCTTCTCCGATTGTTCTCGCTCTGAGACCACATCCTCCCTGGACTTCAGCAGGTCTGGACGGCCTGGGCACCCCAGGGACAAGGACTAGCGTCCTCTGATGGGGCCACACGGACCACAGATCCAGGGTGGCCACAAAACCCTCTCCTGAATGCAACAAAGACAGTTACAGAAATTCCCAAAAAGTCATGCTCAGCCTGTACCCATCCCCTACGTCACTGTCTTGAAAAATAAAACATCCCAGCAGTTTATTCCTAAGAGGACCTGAAAAGAGCAGATCCACTCACATCTTACCTTGACGGTTTTATCCATAGACGCCGAGAGAAGCATGTGGCTCTTCGAAATGACTGGACACCACTGAATGCTGTTGACGGGGCCCCTGTGGCCTCTTAGGTGGAAGAGAACCTTCCTGGAAATCTGGGTTTCTTTATACTGAGTGTCCAAATATGGCTGAATAAACTCGGACACTCTGGGGGCCACACAGAGAGGGGCTGGGGCCGGGGCCCGCCCTGCAGAGGGACCCTGCGTCCCCACGTCTTTACTCTTGCCTGTTTCTGTGCTTAAAGCTTGCAGCTGTCTTAGTCTTTTGGGGGTATAGGGTACCACACAGTCCTCGCGCCTTTTCCTCTCAAGACAGGTGCCATTGTGACCTGGGCTTTCAGATTTGGTTTGGACACAGAAAGATGGCTCAGGAGAGTTGTACGTTCCGCGGGAGAGTTTCACCTGCTTCAAGCGGGCAGCTGCCAGGGGCACGTGACCAGCTGGAGCATGGCTGGTCCACAGGGAAGGACGAGGACACTCGCTTGTGGGGAAGGTGACTTCAGGCTCCGTCCTGGGCCATTGCAGCCTCTGGCTGGGGCAAGATCCTGGGTCACTCCTCCAGAGCCGAACCAGTGGGAGACGCTGGCCGGCTGGCCCTTCCCAGGGGCCGTGCGTGGTGGGCAGCGCTCTGCCTTCAGACACGTCCAGGTCTCCTGATGAGAAAGCCCGCCCACAAGGTCCAACCACGTCAGCAGTGCCTTCCCTCGGGCCGGCAGCACTAGAACTTGCCAGGGGCCCGGTCTCAGCCTCTGAGTCGGAGTCGTCATAAGCCACCAAGGAAGCCATTGCAAACACAGCTTCCCGATGTCCTTCGAGGACAAACTACCTGAGACCAAACAAAGGCATGTGTCAGATAATGGGCATGGAGGAGTATTTACCAGTGCAGAGAGTTAACAGAAAACATGCTGCCTGGCAAAGCTGAGACAGGAAACGCATAGGAATAAACACATAAAACACGAGGCCTTTTCTATACACCAGGCATAATTAGTCAGAAGACATTTTTTTTAAATGAAGACTATGGAATATCTGGGAATAAATTTAACAAAAATACTAATACAGTGGTACCTCAGTGTTCGAACGTGATCCGTTCCGGAAGCCCGTTCGAGTTCTGAAACGTTCGAAATCAGCCGACAGCTCGGCCTCAGGATCTTGCACTCAGCAGAAACCGCATGACATGTTCGACTTCCGAGGTGTGTTCAAAAACCGAAGCATTTTCTTCCAGGTTTACGGCGTTCTTAAACCGAAATGTTCGTCAACGGATACGTTCGAAAACCGAGGTACTACTGTAATAAGCAAGACCTATATGAAAAAACTACAGATTTATTGAAAGACACAAAAGAGAACCTGAAAAAGTGTACACACAATTCCTGAACAGAAAGACTCGGAACTTTAACGATGCCTTTTGGAAGGTCGATTTGGGGAGGAGTATCTATTACAAATATAAACACATAAAGTTTTTACTGCAACAACCTCACGTTAGAACTGTATCCTACACAAACACTAGCGTATGTTTTCAAAGATAGATGTACAAGGAGAGCCTGCGGCACTGTTTACTAGGCATACACTCATCAGCAGGGATGAGGTTAGGTCTGAAAGTACATAAACGGAAAGACATCCAGAATCCACCAATTGGGAAAAGCGTGCCATCCTCACCTTCACCCTCCCTCCCACACTCCTGCTCTAGTCTTTAACTTCTATTTCCTCTGCCTAGAATTCTCTTCCCCCAAATATCCCATCTTGACTATAAGCCAGACCCCTGGAAAGACAGACCCACAATACGAGGCCGGGTTGCCTGAGGCATCAGTCACCATCAATCCTGAGGGTGTGATCCAAGTCTGCCCGTCTCACTGCTACCACAGACTCGTATAGCAGTGAATTGCCCTTTTCCAAACAATTCTTCCTGAAGTTCTGAACCATCATACGTGATAAATTGTAGCCAACTAGTTTCTAGAAAGAAGTATTCAGTCTGAAGTTCAGTCCTGTGCTAACAGAAAGTACCGTCAAGAGGAAAGCAAGGATGCTGGCCACATCCCGGGCAGCAGAGGGCGTGGTGGAGCAGTACTGAAAGCTTCTGCAAGGACCAACTTCTGAGACAGTCCAGTGTGCCCTCTGGAAAACACCACGCTGAGCTCCTCCTCCCACATGTGGGGTCAGGCCAGCGCCAGAAGATTCCCTCTGCGTCATCTGTTAAGCCATTCCAGACAGCCTGTCTTCCCCTAGACAGTGGGTTTCACGTTGCATGGAACAAACCCCCCACCCCTTCCACACTTTCCCCCAAAGGGCACCATTCACCTGAAGAGCTCCATTGCCAAACAAGCTAGGTCATCCGCCTCCTCCAAAAATCCCACCCCACCTGCAGCCTACACCCAAAGCCATCGTCTACATAAAACATCTACCATGAGCCAGCCCATCTCAAATGGAACCAACATAAAGGAATATAAACTAATGGAACTGAGCGCCGTGAATGATTTGGCATTTCTGTTCTCTGCATACTCAGCCTGGTCCTGAGCCCACCCTGGGCAGACATCTCACCTGTCTCCACTCCTGTGCCCAGCAGCCCATTCCTTCCTGTCAAAGGTTCCCACCTCCAGGGCATCGTGAGGACGGATTCCCACCCACCCAGTGGTCCAGAGTGGTCCACTCACACGAGAGGCTGATGGCCGGGATTAAAGAGGAGGTGTGTGGCAAAACAATCAGAGTAGTGGCATTCCTAACAAGGAAAGGCAGCAAAGACCGGATGAACAATGGAGGGTGGATGACAGGGCTCCCGGTAACACCTGCTTCATGCACATTTCGTTCATTCAGCTGACAAACGTTGATGGAGGCTCGGCAAGCCCACACTAGGCACTAGGAATGCCACAGCGACAGTAAACCACATGCCAGTGGGGACAGACCATCACCAAGTGAAACAGGGCATGCCAGTTGGTGAGAAACAGTAAAACAGAGGAGAGTAGGGGCGGCCGTGGGCTTGGGGTTGCAGTTTCATCTCAGGAGGCCGACTCGGGCCTAAGAGGAAGGTGACATCTGAGAAATGCTCTGGGAGGTGAGGGAGCAGAGGTGGTGAGAAGCACTGGAGCCAGAACCAACAAATCCAATCAAACGGCTGAGGCAGGAGCAAGGATGACTCGAGGAAAACAGGCAAAATGAGAGAACACGGGCAGTCATTGGGACCAACATAAACTTGAGAGGAAAACAGTGTTTTCTGCCTTTTATATTTCTGAGGCAAAAGGGGGGAAAGATTTTTCATGGAAAGAGGGGGGTGGTTAAACGAAGAGGAAGTGGTACAGCTGGAAGAAACGTCGTCATCGGAGAAATGAGGATTCGGAAGGGGGTGTGGCAATGACAGTCACTAGAGTGTCAGCTCCTCCAGGGCAGGACTTGCGATGTTTTGTTCACTGTTTGATCCCCGCAGCTGGTGGGAGGGGGGCACAGAGACAGTAAAAGAAACAGGATATTCTCATTCAACAAACATTTCCTCATTACCCGCTCTGTGCCAAGCTTTATGTTGGGTCTGGTGTGGACAGAGGTGAAACACAAAACACGGGTCCAGAGGCCACAGACTAACCAAGGCAACAAACAAGATACGACCAGAGATGGGGTTTGAAGGATGAACAGGAGGAGTTAGCGCAACTGTCACGAGCGAGAGGTAAGGCTGGTTCGGAGCTCTACGCGTTCGGAAGGAACCGAAGATGAAGGACAGGCGAGCGGCGGTGAAAGTCCCGCGCAAAACACACCGAGCGCTCGGGCCGCTGCCGGGTGCCTGCCCCCTCCCGCCCCTGGCCCGCCGCTCACCACACGCACCGGAAGCGCTCGGTCCTCCCAGAGCCCGTCCGACCTGCACTCCGCCAACTAGTCGCGTTCCGCCGCGCCCGAACAGCCAACCAATCAGCGGTGGCCTCCGTCCCGACCCCGTGTGAACAGCCAACGAGAACGCAGCCTGGCCGGAAGTTGTTCCGGCCGGACGGCGTTTCCACGGACGCCCTGGAACCACCCCCGCCCCCGCCCCCAGCGCAGTGTCTGAGCCGGCTGCGCTGACAGGTCCGCATGGGCGGGTAAGTGAGGGGATGAGGGAAGGGAGGGAGGGAGGGAGACTGGGGCGGCGCGCTCCCGGAGCCGCCCTCACGCCGGGGTCGGAGTCGCCCTCACGCCGGGGTCGGGAGTATCTCCCTCAGATCCTGGCTCGCTGCTTACCGGGTTCTGGCACCACGAGGAGCGCGGAGGCTGCCACCGCGCCCCTCGACCCCGGCTGTCGCCCACTCCCACCGGCACCGGCCCTTCATCCTCAAGTGCCTGCGTGTGCTAGGGGCTTTGCCTATAGTTTCGCACTTAGTTCTCCCACTGTAAAGTTAGGAGGCTCCTTTATGGCCACATCACAGATCAGGAAACCGAGGGTGAAGCCGGGAGGTCATTTGACTTGCCCGAGGTCTTCAAACAAGAAAATGCCCAAGCTGGATTGAAATCCAGACCTGTCTGACCCCGGAACGCCTGGTCTTTCCACTGCATTGCGCCGCCTCGGTGCACAATGGCCGCAGGGAATGTACAGCCCGCCCCCCACGACTATACATTAACAGTAGTTGCTCATCCTGATGCTGAGGGTGTGGAACGGGAAGAGGGCGGGAGGTTATGTGGAGGCCAGCCTGGGTATGGGGCGGCTGATGCAATGACCAGCAATGGTTCGGTTCTCAGGAAGGTTTCTTTGCTCTCCACCCGCGCCCCCCGCCCAGCCCACCCCTGACTGGACAGACTCATCAAGGAAGTTAGAAAAGAGGCTCAACTGCTTGTGCGAATCTGGGTGATTTCTAAGAAACCCCTCCTGCAAATAGCTGAAGGGTGAGGTAAACCGAGAGAAAAAGAGAAGAGCCTTTCATTAAAAGGAAACTGAAAGGAAAGGGAGGAGTACAAAAAGACAAGATCCCTGCTGCCCAGGCTTTCTCGGACCCGGACTGGCTGCCTGGCCACCACCTCTGCAGTGTCTGCCACAGCCTGGGTATGTATTGCCATCTTTTGTTAGGTTTGAGCTTATTAGTATTTGCACCAGCCTTTTACCAAAGTGTTGGAAACCTTGGCTTAGGGAACGAGGGCTTGTCCCTCAAGATCGGGGTGCTGTGCGTTTTCTTTCACCCTGTTGACCTAGGGAATAGAGATACTGGGTGAGCAGATGCCTGACTGGATTCACAGCTTGTCTTGCAGCACCTTCACGTTGGCTGTCATATGTTTCACTAACGAGGCCTCCTTAAATAGCCAACATCCAAACATTAGCGTTCTCATTATGATACTCAAAACTACCTTATTATGCCTGGCTTCATATAAATTAAGGTCTCCTTTGCTTTTTAAGATAATGTTCATTTTATTACCTTTCATCTCCATGTTTACAAAACAAAAAGTGAACATAATCCGTTCCAAGGTTTGAAGTATTAAAGAACTTGCTCTAAAGAAGTCATCTTCTTGTGTCTGGGAACTTGACAGCCCAAGGCGATTGTCACCCACGCTCTGAGGCCAGGATGTGAAGGATGGTATCCCACTTCCTGGTGATATTCCAGGCATTCAGAAACGCCTGGGTCACCTGTTCAGCTGTTCTCAGCTGCTTCAGAATTGGCTATCTTAATGCCACCTTTCCTCCAAATTGCAGAATTGTTGTATTCTGATCTTATCTGTGAGATTTTAGTATGGCCAAAGACATTGTCATGCTTTTCTGGAACAGTTCCATCATTCTTCTTTTCACCCCCAAACTGGATCCAATTTCTTCAAGTTCCTGTTATGTTCCTACAGAACAATGGAACCTTTCAAAGTGAGCACAAGATTCAAGTTCTTGGGAAAAAAAGGAATTGAGAGTTCATTTTTAAGAGACTTTTAGTTTTCTCTTTTTTTTTTTAAACTTTTATTTATTTTAAGTGTGTTTTTCCATGACCTATCAGCTCTAAGTCAAGTAGTAGTTTCAGTCTAGTTGCGGAGGGCACAGCTCACAGTGGCCCATGTGGGGATCGGACCGGCAACCTTGTTGTTAAGAGCACCGCGCTCTAACCAACTGAGCTAACCGGCCACCCCCCCTTAGTTTTCTCTGTAAGGTGTGTTGTGATGTGCTGGGGAGTAGGGCATTTGGCTCTTTACACGCCCAGGACTTTCTGTAGAGGGATAATAGATGACTTCACAGATTATAGCTTCATTTCGCTCTTGTAGATTATAATATTTGTTAAATAGATAAAGCAACTTTCCTTAAAAAAGTTTCAAGGCCCTATTTGCAGTTAATGTGGTTAACACTTCAGACAGTGATCTTTAGCCTTTCGGCATCTCAGACCCCTTTGAAAATGTAACGAAACCTGGATACTCTTCTCAGAGCCATGTACATACCAATGTGCATGCAAACTAGTGACATAATTCTAGAGGTTCTGGACTCTGGGTTAAACACCTCTGAAGTTAAACTTAATTCTAAAAATTAGTTAACAAATAAAGGAGGATGTTGCCTAGATGGGAGAAACGAGGGTAAATGGATGGATACATGAAATGATAATTCTATTCTCTTTGTCTCTGATCATTCTTGGTGTACTCACTCAAGAAGTTGCATCACACACACATACACACACACACACACACACACACACACACACACACACACACACACACAGAAGATTTATAGTGTGGGTGATTCCCACACAGTAAGTGTCTGCCTGTGATCACAAGACCAGAGAGACCTCGTCTGTTCCCTCAGTCACATTTAGTACCCATGTGCCTCTTCTTAAGTGGGATTCTGATATTTAAAGGTACATGCTTTTTCCTACAACGTAGACCCTAAATACAGGCCCAGTTTGTGTGGTTGATCAACCACCGTTATCTGCTCCCTTTCAAGGGGCGATCGGCCATCCAGGGATCACCCTGTTGTTCTACCTGGCACTTTTCCTAGGAATTTTTAAGGGTAGTTTTAATCTGTACTTGATTTTGTTCTTCCTCATCGACTTCAGGACCTTCCCGATAACGTTGGTGAGATGCTGTGGGAACTTCACTCTTGTTTCCACCAATTAGCCCGTGGGAAATTGGCTTTGTTTCACTGAAAGTCACAGAACCTCTCTATGATGCTAAATGACACCCAGCTTTGAAACTTGGGAGAATTCGGGATCGTGTGTAAAGTATCTGGACGTGATACTTGATCATTTGTGACTAGAAGTAATTTTCATCACTTTAAATGTTATTTTATACAACATTTATCAAATAAATGAGTGTTTCTCCTCTGCAGGGCTAGTCAGAACGTTCTTCCACATTCTTTCTCTTCTTATCAGCTTCCCTAAACTGAGCTTTGTTAATTAAACTTCCCTTTCTGGGAATTGAGTGGATTCTCGGCAGGGATGGGAAAGAAACTGGCTGCTGTCCTCTTTCGGTTTCACTATTACAGTCTCTTTGGCTTACATAAATAAGGGTTTATTTGAAATTTATATACTTTTAAGCAAGTATTTAATAATAGATAAACAAAAGTAAATTACCCCTCCAAGTTAAACAAATATTTAACAATAGATAAACAAAAGTAAATTACCCCTCCAGTTTGTGTGTTTGGTTCCTAGAGTTACCAGAAAAAACTTAAACAAAAAGAGACAAAATAGTCACTCATTAAACAACCGTGGGGCCGATGCTGTGTAGACGGTTTGCTTCCCTGCATCACCACACGTAAGCCATGCACCTTTCCTGCAAGGTATCGTTGTTGTGCTTATTCCCATTTTACAGTTGAGAGGCTGAGGCTTGTTACAGTTAACTAAGCTGTAGGATAAAGTTTGAGAGTGTAAGCTCTACGGTCAAACTGCTTGAGTTTGTATCCCATCCCTACCATTTACTGTGTTATCTTGGGCAAGTTTTTTTAACCTCTCTGTGCCTCAATTTACTCACCTGTGAAATAGAGCTAACAAATCTCTCCTAGGATTGCTGTAAGGCTCAAGTGAGTTGATTTGTATAAGGTGCTGAGAGCAATACCAGGTACAGAGCGATGGAAGAGAGCTGCTCTTTCATGGCCTCGCTATCGGCCTCATCCTCCTCATTCAAGGTGTAGCAGCAAGTTGTAGATGGAGCTGGAGGTCAGCTGAGCTCTGTAACCCTCACAAACAATACTCAGGATGGATTTATCTCTTGCTTTACAGTTTACGAAATGCTACTATGTTGGGTTTTCTTCTCATTTTTTCTCAGAACAGTCCTTGAGATAGGTTCCTGATGGTGTCACTTCATAGATAAGGAAGCTGACACTCAGAAATGGGAAGTGACTGACCCAAGAGGGGAACGATTGTGGCCACACTTCGCCCCAAAGCAGTATCGGGTGGTCTGCCCTCTACTTCCCCTTTTAAATTAATAGTAAATAATGACAAATGGAAGGTGAAGGTAGCTGCACCTCCAAAGCTTTGTGGCTAAATAGGGAAGCACGTCCAAAGCACAGGCTATATATAGTTCTTATCTCGTTTGGAACCCAGCTGGGTAAGGCCCTGCCCTCTGGCCCGGACCTCGCTATGTCTGAGAACAAAGCAGCTGGCTAGCGAAGGAAGACATTTGTTCAGCGGCATGTTGGCTATAGCAGCAAAGGTCTGAGACTTCGTCCCCAATACAGTTAAAGAGTAAATAGCAATTTGCCATATGTGTTTGGCTGTGGTGAACTTAGGTAATGAAAGCACTAACATGAGCTCTCCTGTGTCCTGGGCGCTGGGTAAGGCACCAGCACACAGGAGCCAGATGCGCCCCTGGTCTTGCTCAGCACGCGGCCTCCACTGCGGTCCTTCCGTCTATAAATCAGCAATTCCTGCAGTCCCCATCTTTGGCATGGGTTCTTCCTCTGCTTCTCCTTTTCATGGCCCCAAATTTCTGCTTGAATTTTTATTAATGTTGTTTTAGCCACGTTCTGTATTATAACTCACCTCCCACCTTTTGGGAACGAAGAACTAGATACAGGAAAGGAAAAACAGCTGCGATGGTTTGCTAATTCTCTCCCTCTCTCTCCCTTTTTCCCTCTCTCCCCCTCTCTCCTTTGCTCCCTCTCTCCCTCTGCCTCTTTCCCTCTCTCCTCCTGTCTCCCTCTCCCTCTCTCGCCCTCTCTCCCTGTCTCTCTCTCTCCCTCTCCCTCTCTCTCTATTCTCCCCACAGTTCGTCTGGACCGCTGAGCAACTCTTCCCACACCTCGCTGTAAACCTAGGTCCTGGAAGATGGCGGACGTGTCCAATTGCGAGCAGGGATGTGCTTCCCCACTGGAGCTGTTCAACAGAATAGCTGCTCAAGAGGAGTACGTGAGAGCCCTCAAAGTCAGGCAGGCATTGCAGGTGTGTGATTTTACTGGGTTCTCCGCACATACATCCAGCCAAGTCTGTCGGGTACTGCTACCCCGGAGCAGACTATTCCCTCAATAAGTGACATATTTTGCTATACTCTTACATTTGTTCCCTCCTCTGTCAATGTTACTGATGCATGTTGTCTAAAGAAAGCCCCAGAAATACAGCAGTCATCTACCACCCCCATTTCCTGCTCCCAGAAGCAGCTACTTTCAATTATTTTAGCTGATTCTTTTCATATGTACCCCCATATCTCTAAAAATCACGCTCATTATATTGCTGCTTGTTGACTTTCAAGTTCAAGGCTCTCACTGTGGAAGATGAGGAATTAGTGCTTCCATAAGCCGTCCCCAGCCCTGCAGTCTCCTGATACCTGTCACCATCCCCTTCAGTCACTATAAGCACTGGCACTAACATGTAACGCCACTGACAGCCGACCCGTCGAGTAGAGTGTGAGCGCTTTTCCTTTCCTGCCCAACTTTTGTTTTTTCTGCAGTTGCTATTTGTCTTCATTTCTTTTTGCTTGGCTTTTTTATGTACTAATGATACTAGATCTCCAAGCCTTCCCCCAGTTGGGTGAATCTCCTGTGGAGATTCACTCACATCAACCAGGCTATAATTCATCTTGAAGTGGTCTCTCCCGGGACCTCCCACCTTCTTCACTCTGGACGCTGACTCGCCTCCCACACTGCCCGTCTTAGGAGCTGCTCTCACTGCCCAGCAGGACTCCCCTCACCGCTCTCTGTGCATCCATTTTCCTGCTCCTGTATCTCACTCCCCCTTGTTTACTCTTTGGGCCAAGCAAACCCTCCAGTGGTTCCTGAAACAAATTACTGCTAAGGAAATAATTTTGGGAGATTCTGTATGGTCTGAAAGTATCTTTGTTTTACCTAATATTTGACAACGAGGCTGGGTATGGAATTCTAAAGTGGGAGTAATTTTCCCTAAGCATTCTGAAGCCGTTATTCCCAGGATTGCTATGGAGAAGCCAGATGCCATTCCTTTGTTTTTTCCTGTCTGGAAGATTCCAGGTTCTTCTCTGTATTCCAATGTTTTGAAAGTTCTTGGGATGGGTCCTCAGTGCACCTTTCAAATTAGGAATGCAAGCCCTTTAATTGTCAGAAATTATGTTATTTCTTTTATCTCTTCCGCTTCCTCAGTTTCTTTACGGATTTTTAAATTCAGAGACTGGTCCTCTGATCTTGTTTTCTGACTTTATATTGCTTATTTATTTTTCTTCTTGTCCTTGCAGATATAGTTCCTCGACTTCTAACCCTCCTATGGTTTTTCACTTATCCTGTCATTTTAATTTTCAAGAGCTCGTTTGAGCCGAGTGCTCCTTTCCTCGTAAGGCCCTGTGCTTACTTTATGGGAACGGCGTCCTTTTTCCTCTGAGATCTTGATCCTCTTCCTGATGTTCTCCACCCCCTTATGAGCTCGAATGCTTCCAAGTGAACTTCTCTTCCTCTGCCTTTCACAGTAAAACAAGCCTCAAATATTTGGTGGCACTTGGCTGCCTGCTCATGTTTTAGAGGGAGTTCGAAAAGCTGGCTGGAAGCTCCGCACACATGGGAGGAACTTAGCACTGCAGGTTTCCCTTCCCTGCAAGCGACCAGACTGCTCCCATTTGTGGTGCAATCTGCAGTGTCCCGGTCTTTAGATCTCTTCTTTGAGGTCGTTGGGGCCGCAGAGGGGGCTCCTCCAGTCTGCTGTCCAGAGGGTGCAGGGCTGGCACCAGCATCACGCAGCTGAGTGCAACGCTGTGTGTGGCTGTGTCGTCCTGCACTGAAGCTCCCTGTTCTCAGTGCTGCCCCTGCGTGCAGAGTGCCCACCTGGACACTGTAACTCTTCCTGTTTAGACACGACACCTCTGGGGGTGGGGCAGGAAGCCTGGGGTAGAGCTGAAAACTGCTTCATAAACAGACATGCAAGCAGAGCTCCTGTTTCTATAACCCACTTTCACCCTCACTTCCCCCTTTGGGGCCACTAACGCCCAAACTTCTTGGTGAGTTCACAGCAGTGTAGGTCCAGTATTTCCATGACATCTGAGCATTTGTTCCTCTCGCGTCCTCAGTCGTGAGTGGAACATACCTACCTACCTACCCTGGGCAAACATCCCATCTTGTATGAGGTGTATCCATGGGGTGTTGGTTACACAGCTCTGACTCGTTTTCCAGTCATCCATCAGCTTTCCAGCTTCTGAAATCTCCTTGCTGGTGTCCTCTTCCCGTTTCCTTTGTGCTCGGGGCATTATGCCTTCTCTGAAGGTCTCTTGCTGTGGTCACAGTAGGTCTCAGAAGTGTAGGCCATCCAGTCTGCATCCTCACTGGCACACAGCACCTCCTTTCCTGCTGGGAGGCGCCCAGTCCTGGCCCGTCGCCCGGCCTCCTCTTCACCATGGCTTCCCCGGCGTCACTGCCAACCCATTGTCTTCTTTCCCAAAGTCTCTTCCTAGGTTCTCACCAGATGGTGTCACCCATCTCACATTCACCCCAGTAGTTGACTTTGACTCCTTGGGCCCCAAATAAACCATTACATTGTAGAAATAAACAGTCCTGAGAGACAGTGATGCCCAAAAGGGGAGTTGACTATTCACAGAAAGAGGTTGATCTGCCAGGTAAGGCTCAATGGACGAGGCTAAGTTATTTAAAAAGATACCTAAAAACCTAAAATGGGACCCCAACTGGACGCTTACGAGTCGTGGCTCTCCTTCACCAAATCAAAGGAAATTTTACCTCAAAAATAAATAAATAAAATGGGACCCAAGTGTTTATTACATCCTCTATAAACCCATTTTGAGAACTTGACAGTGATATTTTTGTCCATTTAACATTAAACTTGAGTAACAGGTAATAAATATTTTTGTTAGTAATTCCTTGTGACTCCAGTTATGTTCATTATTTTAGCAAAGAAGCAATACTTAACAACGTTTTAGAGTAACGCTTCCAAGCGTGGTCTTTGACTAATGCTTAGTCAGCTGACAGGCAACAAGAGGGACCAGAGCTTACACAATAAGACCAGAGTTAAGTGGTGAAACCTCAAAAGTAAATTTGTATCCGATCCTGAAATGTATTACACTAGGAGCACCTGCTGTTTTAGAAATTCACTTTACACCCGATAGTGGAGCCACTCTGAGAGCACCCACCCAGGGAGGGCGCCGCGGGCGTCCCCGGCTGTCTCCACCGTCAGCCTGGCTGCGGTCCTCGGTGTTCTGTTCTGCTCCGTGTCCTGACGGAATGAGACCCACTGCTTTCAGGAACAATAGCTCACAACTGCAGGGAGGGTCCTGGGGGGATGGGTCAGAATCGGGGGTTCTGGACAGCTTGAGCAGGACTCGAAATGACACTGGATCATAGGTGTTAAGATAGAGAGCAGTGCCTTTTTTCTTCTCCGTTTAGTTTAAGTAAACTTTTTAAATGAAATACTCATTCGGAAGAGTATGGGGGTCCTAAGCAGGCAGCTCACTGAATTGTCACGGATAGGTCCTCACCTGTGAAAGCAGCAGGCCAATAGAGAAGCAGCACAGCAGCACCTGGAGCCTTCCTCAGGCCCCTTCAGTTACGGCCTCTCCCCTCCCACAAGGGAGAGCCCACCGTGGCTAGTTCTGCCTGTGTTGGAACTTTATATACTCAGGTGGTATAGAGGATTTGGTGTCTGGCTTTTTTCAGAATGTCAGCTTTTAAACTCTGTTTCCGTGTTCTGGTCCCTGTTGGATTGAGAACACGGAAATAGGCAAGGCGAGCCCACTTGTCTTTTTCAGTCCCATTCGAGACTCCAGACAGTCTCTGAGCAGGACCCTGGTAAATGTTGACTTTCAGAGACCACCTAGCTGCAAACAGGCGAGACTGAGTGTGAAATGTCAACCCTGCAGTGATTAAAGGGTATTGACTGCAGTGCACTTCACAGCAAGGTAACTCTTCCGGAGATAACTGGGTAGATTGTACTTGCTAAGCATTTATTTTGTTGCAAGTACTGAGCCTAGGCAGTGCAGAAATTAGGTGAGTGGAGCATACCTACCTACCTACCCTGGGCAAACATCCCATCTTGTATGAGGTGTATCCATGGGGTGTTGGTTACAGAGCTCTGACTCGTTTAAATGACAAATATAGATAGTTTCGGAGTTTGAAACAAATCTGTCTATAAAATCACCCTTGCAGAACAGACAACTTGGCCCAGGTGCCGTGCCTGCTGCAGCGGCTCTCAATGAAGGTTGGTCTTGCTGTGTTTCTCCACTGGGAAACCCAGTTTATGGCACGTTATGTGAAAACACTAACTAGAAATGTTTGTATTTCCCTTGGCAAGCGATTTGGACTGTGGACATTCTTTGTTTGCATCTGATCCAGCCAGGCCAGTGAGGGAAGTAAACAGAGCTTTGGGGCATAGCATGACTAATTTGGGCTGCTCTTTTAAATGCCAGGCTTCCAGGGGTAGCTAGTGTGGCCTCCCGGAAGAGGAGGTCTTTAATAGATGCCCAGAGTACCCCAGGAGACATTTTTACATTTGTTTTTCTTATGCTAATTTTTAAAACATTAAGTATGCAAACACTTCAGACAGCTAGCTAAGACTCCAAAATGCAGTAGTGCGACTGTTTGCCGCGAATCCCTCCTCCATTTATGACCTGAAAGCCCGTATTTTTTTCCTTGCCTTTATCTGTTTTTATGATGTCGATTGGAGTTGCTGTTAGTATCGTTGGTGGCATGGTTGTTTAAGTTTATGTAGGTACTCATCACAACCTGTGTGGAATGAAAAAACAAGTTCCAATGCAGAAGTCAGCATACTCGAGTAAGGGAGCTCGTCCTGCATGGTCTCTGGCATCAGTGGTCTTTGAGAACTCTTTGGTGTGTTACCTGTGTCACAAACAACAGTGTATATTGTGTCGCTGTGTTTCTGCCCTGCTGTTTGTTGGTAATCCATAGCACGAACAACAGATAAAATACATTCGGGCCCGCGACTTGCTGTGTGTCCATGTACAAGCTCCTTCACGTCTGTGTGTCTCAAGGATTCTCCAGCTGGAAAAGGACAGTGACAATGGTGCCTGCCTGATAGGGTTGTCATGAGACTGAACAAAGTAATGCGTGTGAAAGCATTTAGCACAGCGCCTGCCGCGCAACAGCTGTGACATTCAGCACATGGTAATGTTATTAATATTTTCATCCTTCACCCTGTTTCCTATGTTCAGGATGAAATTGATTCTGCACTAAAGAGGCTGTTATCTTTAAAAATGAGCTACAAAGCTGCCGTGGGGGATGATTACAAGCCCGATTGCCCTCCAGGGAACCCGGCACCGGTGGGTGGTGATAAGCCGGAAGCCACAGAAGCTGAAGAGGATTTTGTGGACCCGTGGACGGTACAGACGAGCAGTGCAAAAGGCATCGATTATGACAAGCTCATTGGTACGTCCGGGGAAAACCCAAACTTTTAGAAGTGACTCCATTCAGGTGATTCCATGAATGTTTTTAATGTTGAATTCATCATAAATCCAGTCAAGCTTCAATGTCAAGAAAAAAAAAAAAAAGGTCCTGAAATCCTTTGGTGGTGCATTACGTTCCTAAAGGATGATTTTTAAATAAAGTAACAATATAAAACTGATTGCAAAGTAATGATGTGCAGTAGACGGCTCAGCAGGACCGTTTTCCTTTTTTGAGCAACTCAGAACTTGGGAAAGGTCTATTGAAATGGGCGTCTTTGCAGTCATTTAAATTGTCTTCTACTTAGTGGTTACGAGTCAGTCGTAGACGACTTAAGGTTCTCTGTCAGTGATACTGATTATGGAGCTAAAAGAGCTGGGCGTCAGCTTAAGAAGGGTGACTCCTCACAGGAGGCACGTTAGCGTGGCCACGCCATCCTTGAGGGGCTTCCTGCTCAGGAAAGTCTCCTCTGAGATCAGCACTAATTATCAAAGAGGAAACAGCACTACAATGTTCTTATCCCAGTCAAAACCGTTTTCCACGATGTAAGTACAGACTACAAATGAGGGACAATTCGCTTAAAAACAGGCGTTAATTCAGTTCAACAGTTAAAGAATATTAAAAAGTATAGTTGTCCGTGTATATCAATGAAACCTTAAGAAATAAGCTATGTGCGTGCACATGTGTCAGAAGTTGCTAGCTGGACTGCATTCTGGATATGTTTTCTGTCACAATCTGATCCCAGACAAAACACTGTTTTATTCTGTAATTTGTTTCCTGTTTTGCTGTCTGTGATCTCAGCTGTCACCGTTAATACAAAAGACACAGACTTTGTGTTGGGGGAAAGACCCAGAGCAGAAGGCGCAGAGGTCTTTGGGTTCATTAAGATGGCACGTGGAGCACAAGTGTTTCCCTTCGCTTCACTTAGACCTGACCACCAAGCCTCCCACCGCCTAAGATAATCATCTCTTCTATTTTCCAGTTCGGTTCGGAAGCACTAAAATTGACAAAGAGCTGATTAACCGGATAGAGAGAGCCACAGGCCAGAGACCCCACCGCTTCCTCCGCAGAGGCATCTTCTTCTCACACAGGTCAGGGGTGTTCACCGCAGGGCTTCTCGCCCGTTGTCTTGAAGTCACAAAACCATCAGGAAGCTGTTCCCTCGGGCTCCAGGTGCTGCGGGGACAGTGGAAGCCGGCTGTGAGAAGTCTCGGGTCCACCTGCTGCCCTGTCAGTAACTGGCTGTGGGGTCGTGCCTGTCCCTTCACCCTCTGACCCTAAGTCTATTCATCTGTAAACTGCCCTCCTCACAAGGTGAAGGTTACATTCATAGCAGATGAGATTCATGCCAGACTGTATTGTAAACTGCCATCAAGACAAAAGGGATTACTGTGTCCAAGTTCAGCCGGCGTTTCCCACGCGATAAACATCGTCTTCCTGCAATTCTGTACCATCTTCCTCCTATTGTAGTGGGCTGCTCATGAATAATACCGAAAGAGAAACTAGCAGAGTGTGCATGGCACAGAATTCCCCACCTGAGGCCCTGGGCGCCGTGCAGATAACATCAGAACCAGGGTTTCTGCCTCTCCCGCCCCACAGCTCACCTCAGGGGGCGGGCTGGCCTGTTTTCAAGGCTATGTTCATGGAATTTATGGTCCGAGGTAGGATTGTCCTGTTCTGACCCACTTCACGGTCCTGGGAGAACAACGCAGGTCCCAGTCATCAGTCTGCCCAAAGATTTCAACTTCTGTGTACAGGCAGCACCAGGCCCCGCTCAGCCCTCTTTCTGGGCAGAGTCTAGTCAAAGCTTTCTCCTTACTGAGACTTGGTTCACCTTTCTCACGTGTACAGTTCGGTGGTTTTTAATGTATTCACAAGGCCATGCAACGCGTTGCCTTTTGTGTCTGCGTCTTTCACTGAGCTTCATGTTTTCTAGATTCCTCCATGCTGTAGCAGGTGTCAGTGGATGGAGGCGTGGGACCTGAAGCTTTTGGCCATTCTCAAATTTGAGACCATCCCTCTATCTAATTGTATCATCTGTAAAATAGGGAAGTGGGTGAGGTATAGCATGTACTGTCCAGCTGCAAACAGACATTCCTTCAGCCAGGAAGACCCTTCCTGTGTTGTCTGTGGACCCCAGGCCTGGGGGAGGGTGGATGATTCCAGGGTGAGTCCGAGATGAAGACAGGTGGTCCCAGCCCGGCTGAGGGAGCCAAAATCAACTCTCCAGCTGGGGGCTTATCTCTCAACTCCCAGGGACATTTCTCGCTCCCCTCCCTCGGTCAGGACTGTGTGGAACCCTCGGATTTCCTCATTCGCTCCATAGTCTCAGGGCTGGGTGATGCTACACCAGGATTGTGTGGTGGGGGCCTGCTGTCACCCCCAGGGCAGTGTGTAAAGCAGATGGTATATGGATGTTGATATTTAGAAGAATTCTAAGAGTTCCAGTGGCTGCCCAACCGTGTCCATCTTTTAAACACATTCTTCCAAACCTTCATGTCTTACACTTTCAAAACAATCACAGGAGGAACCATTTCAAAGAAGACATTTCCTGTCATTTTTATAACATAAGCACCAAGAATGACAAACTAGTATCATC
Source organism: Rhinolophus sinicus (assembly GCF_057876585.1). NCBI lineage: Eukaryota > Metazoa > Chordata > Mammalia > Chiroptera > Rhinolophidae > Rhinolophus > Rhinolophus sinicus. The sequence goes on along the minus strand of NC_142503.1, from coordinate 198,029,345 downwards.
CGTATTGTCTCAACATTTCCACATGAGCATTAGCACCGTGATGCTTTTCTCAGAAAAACTCCACTGTTTCTGTTTTCCCTTCAGAGACATGAATCAAGTTCTGGAAGCCTATGAAAACAAGAAGCCGTTTTATCTGTACACGGGCAGGGGCCCCTCTTCCGAAGCCATGCACGTGGGTCACCTCATCCCATTTATCTTCACAAAGTAAGTGTTGCATCGTGTGACTTCTCTCATTTTTATTAGTGAGTGGGGAGTGTTAGTTACAAACCGTGTCTAGAACTGACGAGACAACACCAGCTCACGTTTGCTGAACAAGCAAAGTATTCGGGAATTGGCACCTTGGTGGCCTGCGTTCACTTCGTTTGTTCCTGGTGTCACTAGAGCAGCGTGGGTGATGAGGAGATCAGCCAGCCCTATTTCGCTTCCCTGTCCACGTGACCGTAGGCCAGTTCTCCGAACCTCAGCTTCCACATCTGCAAGATGGGAATAATAACACCTGCTCGTAACATCGTTGTAAGGCTACAAATAAAGCACATAAAACAGCCAGCCTAGACCTGACTTGCAGGGCGCTCTAAGGTAACACATGGTCGCAGCCCTTATCGTTGTCAGTCATCAGATTCACGGCAGCGTAAGATCGTGTGATTTGTGTAGACCAGGAAGTGTGTGACACACATGGTTAGTGGGAACTGTGTTTTCAGATGCAAAGTGGCATTTTTCTGCAGGGGAATGAGATGTCAGCCTTCTTCCCCGTGTCTCGTAGGTGGCTGCAGGATGTGTTCAACGTGCCCTTGGTCATCCAGATGACAGATGACGAGAAGTACCTGTGGAAGGACCTGACCCTGGAGCAGGCCCACGGCTATGCCGTGGAGAACGCCAAGGACATCATCGCCTGCGGCTTTGACATCAACAAGACCTTCATCTTCTCTGACCTTGACTACATGGGGTAAGGAGAAAACGCTTGGCTGCTTCTGACTGAGTAGGTGCAGACCCTGCGTCCTCATGACCACAGCAGAAGGAAACATCCGAAACGTTCGTACGGTCTGCTCACTGTCTCTCTTCCTCTATTCAATGTTCCGATCTGGTTTACTGGTTTTACTTACCAGTTCTGATTTCCATCCTCAAGTGTGACAGAGAAGTGCTTCTGCACCGTGTTTCCTCTCCAAGGACAGTCAGTTTTGCCAAGTTAGGGTACCTTTCTCTTTCCCCACAGAGCAAACACGCACTGCTTACACAATTCCCTCAGTCTGGTTTTTTGATCAGCCACTTAATGGGCCCGAACATGTCATTCTGAAACTCCTTCAACTGCAACCTCTGAGGCCTTGAACTTCATCCCAAATGAATACCAAGAATGTGTTAGAGAAATGTTAGATTTTTAAAAATCGCTTTCCTTGTGGGCAGACGCGCTGTGGGTCCCCGAAGAAACATGACCCCACATCTCTGAGCCTCCGTTTTCCTGAGAAGTGGTGGCTTGGCACTAGTGAGGGGTGGTCTGGCGGAGGGCCCAGCGAGCCCTGCCTGCGCGCACATCCTGCCCACACTTACTGTGTGACTCGGGCAATGCGTCACCCACTCCCTGTCCGCTACCAGCTCATTTATTCAGCACCTGCTGCTTGGCAGACTGTTGCTGGGTTACAGGAGCCAACAGGACAGTTATCCAACCACTCTATCAGGTCACCCTCTGACGGGGACAGTCGGGCAGTTAACAGACAACAGAGCAGGTGATAGGTGCTGTGAGGACAAAGGAAGGGGCCTCAGTGGTCGGGAGGGAAAGAGGACCTGTGTGCAGAGCTTTGTGATGACTCCCTGAGGTGCTGCACGTAAAGCGCTTCGAGCAGTGCCTGGCCTGGTCAGAAATGTTACCATCTAAAATGTCCCCAACGTTACACCCATCACTGGCCGTCTGTGAGCTAATCTGGGGTATGTTCTTTAAATCCTGGGAGTGTGAAAGGCAGATGTTCTCTAACATCTGGGGCAAACTGGTCCTTAGCCATCATTCGTGGGATGCAGCCAGGTCTGTTACTTGTCACCAGTGGCAAAGCCTCATGTGTGGCTGCTGCGTCACCCTGCACAGCCTGAGCTCTGCGACAATGGAGGGACCTGTCTTCCAGGAAGGGTGAAGGCGGTCTTCTTCAGAAATGCTGCTCAAACACCCCAGAGCTGGGCTGCCCCTCTCTGTGCTTGCTTCATCCTTAGCCTGGTTCCCTCTGGTAGCAGAATGGCTGCCACAGATCCAGGCCTTGTATCCACACCCTTCCCCAAACAGGAGACAGAGCCTTGTTGCTGAACCACTGTGGCCCAGCCCTATTGCCGGGGCGGGCTCCCTCTGCCCAAGCAGCACGGCTGCCCCCCTGTGGAGGGGGCAGTGGTGGCCAGAGGCAGGGAGGCCCGGCTGCCTGGCTGGGCCGTGGCTTCCTGTCCCGCACTCCATCTGGTAACAGTTGCAGGTGTCTTGCACAACACAGGACAGTCTGTCTGTTCTGTGAGCACAGAAGTGCTCCGGGTGGCTCCCAGGCTTAAAGTTCCAGAGCACCTTCCACCACTGAGGCGGCAGAACTGAAACATTTCCTGTCAGCCCCCCAGTGGGAGTCTGGTCATGTTCTGACCTCACTGCTTGTGGTTTATTGCCTTGCGTTGATTTCACACTAGCCTCAGCCTTGCGGGTGCACTCACAGGTAAAAGGGTGTCCGCTGTGCCTCTAGTGGCCTTGGGCACTTCCGTCCCCACTATCGCCCCGTGGGTTTCAGCGGAAGGCCACCCTCTGGGCCTGGGGTTTGATTCTGATCGTCTTTGCAGGTCCAGCCCAGGCTTCTACAGGAACGTGGTGAAGATTCAAAAGCACGTTACCTTCAACCAAGTCAAGGGCATTTTCGGCTTCACGGACAGTGACAGCATCGGTAAGGCCCCCTGCCCCCAGCCCAGCTGAGCGGTCGCCCAGATGGCAGCATCTGCAATTGGTCTCTTTAAATAGTAAGCCAGAGGTGGGTTTTTCTGGAAGCCCAAGGAGCCAGTTCCCTGGGCGGTGTGGAGCTGTCCTTCACGGTACCTGTCTGCCCCGCCTCGGTCGTCTATTTTAAGGCTTCGAGAAAAGTGGGAAAGGGTGCGGACGACTCCGGGGTTCCTGCGCTGCTCGCGGTGTGCGTCTGCGCACCGAGTACCGCGGCTGGGTGCACCGGCCCGGCACCACCTGTCAGGGCGACACCAGGGTCCATACCCTTTGACCTCAAAGTCCCCCTCTGCAGGTCTAAGCAGACAGCAGTAGTATTGTTAGCAACAACACCCACAATATGGCCAACAGCTTCACGTACCAAGATACCATAGCTTCTAACAATTAAAAGGTGAGGAACGACCTAAATGCTCCGTGGGTAGACAGTGGTTGAATGCCACGTGATACATTTGTTTACACGATAAAACATTTAACAACATGGGTCAATGCTACAAAGTGAAAACGGCCAGGGGAAATAACGGAGTTTAATCACAACATAGAAATGTGTAGAAATAGAGAAAACAGATGAAGACACAAATTTGGACTAGATTGTTTTCTTCTGTAGTTTTCAGATTTTCTCTAATGATTATTACTTTTCTGATGGGGAGAGAGCCTATTTTGTTCATCTCTTTCACTGGGTTAATTAACCAGACAGGAATTGGCCTCGTGTGTAAAGAAAGATACTCTGTCCTCGCTCGCAGGGAAGATCAGCTTTCCCGCCATCCAGGCTGCTCCCTCCTTCAGCAACTCATTCCCTCAGATCTTCGGAGACAGGACAGATGTCCAGTGCCTCATTCCCTGTGCCATCGACCAGGTCCGGAGGCAGCGGGGTGTCGCGGGGGGATCCGTGCACTCTCCAGTGGGAAAGGCAGCTTTCAAGGGGGCGGGGTGGGGAGTCGGTCCTGTGAACTGCTTGGAAGTTGGGGGTTTGCTGTGAAGGTCCGTCAGGTGTCGTCCTTGGGCTAAAGGCTGGCGCATTTCTTCCAGCCGTCCTCAAAACACCCTGTCCCCATAGGATCCTTACTTCAGGATGACGAGAGACGTTGCCCCCAGGATCGGCTATCCTAAGCCAGCCTTGCTGCACTCGACCTTCTTCCCTGCCCTGCAGGGGGCCCAGACCAAAATGAGTGCCAGCGACCCCAACTCCTCCATCTTCCTCATCGACACGGCCAACCAGATCAAGAACAAGGTGAGTACTTTCCGGGGCAGAGGGTCAGCCTGTGTAAGGAGAACCGCATGCGCATGTGCACACATGTACACAGGTGCACACATGTACACATGTGCACACATGTACACAGATGCACACATGCACACAGGTGCACCCACATGCACACAGGTGCACACATGTACACAGGGGCATCCACATGCACACAGGTGCACACACATGCACACAGGTGCACACATGTACACAGGTGCACCCACATGTACACAGGGGCACCCACATGCACACAGGTGCACACATGTACACAGGTGCACACACATACACACAGGTGCACCCACATGCACACAGTGCACCCACACTCACATGCACAGGCACGCACGTGCACTGTTGCTCTGCCATGTCAGCATCTACTGCCACAGGGCCACTGAAATCCAGGACCAATGGCTATGCCCCTGATACCGTGTTTCCCCAAAAATAAGACCTAGCCAGACAATCAGCTCTAATGTGTGTTTTGGAGCAAAAATTAATATAAGACCCGGTCTTATTTCGCTATACTATAAGACCGAGTCTTATGTAATGTAATATAATATAAAACCGGGTCTTATATTAATTTTTGCTCCAAAAGACGCATTAGAGCTGATTGTCCGGCTAGGTCTTATTTTTGGGAAAACAGATTAGCTTGAAACCACCTGTCCCCATTCCCGGATATCAGATGAATTTGTTTTGTTTGTGTCCTTTTATTTAGTCAAAACTGGATGTCTTTTTTCTCTGTTTTTGTTTTTCATTTTCTTTTCTCACCACCACTCTGTTCTGGAAGGAAAGTTATAGTAATTGTCTTTAAAGTTACACTTAAACAGGGGTGGCCTGGTAGCTCGGTTGGTTAGAGCGTGGTGCTGATAACACCAAGGTTGCCCATTCGATCCCTGCATGGGCCACTGTGAGCTGTGCCCACCTTTAAAAAAAAAAAAAAGTTACACTTAAACAATAGAAAACATTTTAGTATATCTCTGAGCATCGCTGGTATTCCAGGAGCTGGGCCAGGCGCTCTGTTTGTGTTTTCTCATTTTAATTCTCACTGGGAAAGAGTGGTGTGTTCCTTTTAAAGATGAGAAGGACGAGGCCCTGAGGGCGTGACCAACTTGACCAAGTCGCCACCACTGGAACCCAGCAGAGAGCTCCTGGCCCGTGAGCAGCCAGTGTGAGGCTCAGGGGTTGCTTTTCTCCCAGAGTTCTCAGTGAGACACAGAATTGATAAATGTCCTTAGACCGGACAGTCCTGTCCAGCCCCAAAGTGCTGCACCTGGCCCAACATGCAGCGGGCACTCGGTAAATAGTTGTGGAGTCACCAGAGAAACGTGAGATAAGAATTAGTTTGGGCTTCCTTATTTTTCAGGGCCACACTTGTTACTCGGTACTGAACTGCCAGCATATGTACTCACTGCCCCACAAGCCTGTTGACGTTTTACTTGGAGCCGTGTGTGTGTGTGTGTGTGTGTGTTGAAAGATTCCAGCAGGAGTGACAGAAACTGTATTTGAAGCATGCAGTGCAAGTGTCTGAGTTATTGCCAGTCCCCTGACCCTCTGGAAAGTCCCAAGCAGGTTCTGTTGGACAATGGGGAAACCGTTAATATGGAAAGATACTTCCAGAAAATGTGCACTGCTGACCCTCCCAGCCTCGGGGGAAGCTGGTGCAAACAGGCTTTTTCTTTCCCTTTCGCTTTGGCAGAAACTTCCAGAGTGTCAATGCAGAGGGGGGAGGGAAACTCCTGTTCCCTCTAGCAGAGTAGTCATTTTGTTTTGTTTTTGAGAAGTTGTTTGAAAGAAGTCATTTTTGGCTTTGGGTCATTTTTCATTCGCTTAAGGACCAGCAAAGTCCCACACGGTGGGTGAGCAGTGAGCATGAGGGCAGGAACCGCACAGGCTGCAGATGCCACCGGGGTCACGAGCGGCCTGGGGCTGGACAGGGTCAGGCCAGGCCTTTGTTCTCAATCTCCGTGCCCTCTTCAGCTCCAGACTCACTTTCCATGCCAGCCAAGAGAGAGGGCACCTGCTCCAGCCCCCTCCCAGGAACCCCAGGAGCAGCCGTGTGGGGCCCAGCAGCGCGGCTGGTGCTCACCTGACCTGCGCCACCTCATCGAGTGCTGACAGCCGCCTGGGGGGCCATGACTGTTCACAGGCGAGGAAATCGAGGCTCAGAGGGGTCAGGCAGCTGCCCTGTTCACAGCTGGGACACAGTGAGGCGGGGACGGTAACCCAGGTCCACACCTGCATGGGTCCCCCGTGGACTACTTAGGAGCCCCACTATCTGGCCCCGCTGGTGGTGAGTGACCTTAGCTGTCCAGGTGTCGTTCGTGAAGGGGGTGGTTGTACCCCTTCACAGACTTGAGGCAGGGCTTACATGAGGTCACGTATAAAAAGTGTTGGAAACTGTCGAGTGCTGCCCAAATTTAGGATTTTAGTTGAAAAAGTGAATAATTGGACAGCTCCTTTGGAGGGTAGGCCAAAACGGGCCTCCCCTGGGCTGTCACACGGGTGCTCCCAGAGCCTCCCACAGGCAGCCTGGAAGTAGGAATCTCCTCGTATAGGACAGATACTCGAGACAGTTAGCCAGCTGGTCACCCACGTGTGATTTCTGCTCACAGGGCCCCTTTAATGCCCTGCTCCCAGAGCTGTCCCCAGCTCCAGACCAGTGGCCCGTCCCCACCTTGGGTTTCGGGGCTCCTGCAGGCCAACTCGACTGTCCCATCAGATTGGGCTTGAGTCCCAGCCGGTGTCCACCTGCAGGGCAGCCAGGCCCGGCTAGCATTTGTGTGTCCCCTTGCTGGCGCAGGTCAACAAGCACGCGTTTTCTGGTGGGAGAGACACCGTCGAGGAACACAGGCAGTTTGGGGGCAACTGCGACGTGGACGTGTCCTTCATGTACCTGACCTTCTTCCTCGAGGACGACGACAAACTCGAGCAGATCAGGAAGGTGAGATGTGGCCCATGTGCCAAGAACCTGCGTGGACAGATAGTTCCCAAAGAGAAAAGGCTCACTGACATTTATGTAGTAGCACCTGAAGGGCCTTCATCTGACTGGTCTTCAGGGGAATGTGAGTTCAAACAGGGTCTGGTGTGGCTGCTGTGTTTGCAGTGATTGTAAACCAGATGCTCCCAGGCTCCCCGGCGCCGCGGTTGCCGGCACGGCCTCAGTGAGCAGCCAGGCCTCGGGTATGAGAGCCCAGAGGGCAGTCCCAGCCTTTGCCTTGGGTTTTCCAATTCTTGGAATCTTCCAAGGACGTAATCCTGAATAAGGAAGAGCTCTCCTACAAAGATGGTCAGAGCGATAACGGCAGGAAGTTCAGAACAGGCTCAAATGGAGGGAGCGTGAAGCACAACTTGTTCCAGGATGCGTGATTGTGGCTGGCGGGAGTTTCAGTGACACAGGGTAACATGCGTCCCATAGTGATGAAAGGACATCAAGCTGGAGATGCAGTGAGAACAGTTATGTATAAATACAATGCACCGGGGGGAAACATCGAAAAATAGGCCAAAATGCTGGCAGCGGCCCTCCCCGCCGGGAGCTGGCCTCGCAGGTGATGTGTTCTCGTTACCGTGCTGTTGCATCATGGTTTGGGTACTTGAGGACGTTTGTTCTATGAGTGTGGATTACAACGAAGCATGGAAACGCTTCAGCAGAGATTTTATAGAAGCCAGTAAGGTGGGGCAGCGACAGCTTACTCGGCGTGCTGGGGTTCGGGCCCAGCGCAGGGTACGTGGGTGGCCCTCCCGTCGGTCCTTTCCCGGTGACAGGGCAAGTCAGCCAGCTGGCGTGGCCGAGTCCCGGTCCCTTTCAGAAAAGCACAGCTTAAGGTCCAGGCTGTCGTACTTCTGGGCTCCGCGTGGGTGGGCCCGGCGGCTGGAGCCGTCTCTCACCTGCTCCGTGTCCGGCAGGATTACACCAGTGGGGCCATGCTCACGGGCGAGCTCAAGAAGGAGCTCATCGAGGTTCTGCAGCCCTTGATCGCGGAGCACCAGGCCCGGCGCAAGGAGGTCACGGACGAGATCGTGAGAGAGTTCATGACTCCCCGGCAGCTGTCCTACGACTTTCAGTAGCGCTCATTTTATATCTGCATCTAGAGACATAACTCAGCAGTAATCCCCGCTTCACTTAGAATCTGTCACGTGGTCATTAGTGGGCCTGGTGTCTGTAAGCCCTGTGCGTTTGGCAATCCTGTTTCTTCCTGTACTGTCATCCTCTGTCTCTGGTGGGCAGCACCCTGTGAGCCGACTGGGTGCCGAGCTCAGACAGGCAAGGCCAGCTGGCGTCTCCCCCACGAAGCAGCCCCAAGACGTGGAGCCTTTGGCACAAGCCCGTGCCAGCCTCTCTGGCCCACAGCAGAACTTGCATTTGAAAGCATCCTGCGTTTCCAAATATACTCCTGAAACCTACTCATAAAAGACCCTGTAGTCTACGTGTGCATTCTGGAATCCAAATGCTATTATTATAAAACTAATCCCATCCCCTCCCAAAAAAAAAGAGAAATGCTAGCTACACGCTGTGTTACACATTTGACCCAGCCTGGAGCTGTTTTTACACCGAATATTGGCCAAAGTTGGCCACTTTTATTAAATTGTCTTTTGTGGGAGAAACGTGCCAAGTCACTCACTAAATTCCAGCCTGTGCACACATTCTACTCCAGAAGTCACCCATTTTCCCCTGAACATACGAATATTTTGTTTCCAACAAACCACCCTTCACACTCCACCCGGAAAACCAGTGGCCGCTTTACTCTGATTCTGCCACCGGCTGAGGGGAGTCTGCTGCCTTTGCAGACGCTTTTGTCCTGACACTTGACTGGCATGGCGGTCTGCACAGAGCAGTGCACCGGGCGGGTGGACGTGGCCAGAAAGCAACAGCAGCCCCCGAGGCCCTCAGTGCTATCTGTGGGAGCCCATTCACTCAGGCGCCCTGTGTAGTTTGGGAAAGCGGAAGAATACACCAGGGAAAGGCCCTGGTTCAGGCGTCTGGCCTTCCTGGAGACGCAGGGTCCACGCCGGAGCTCTGTATCCTTATGTCACTCGTCAGCATAAATAAACTGCCTCTGGTTCCACCTGTGTAGCTGTGCAGTCTGGGGTTTGAGGGCGGACGGAGGCCTCGCTTCAAGCCTGCGGCCCCGCTGTGCATGGCCCTTGAGTGCACTGGGGTCCCCCTGGGGCTGTGGGTGGGATGGGGCGCTCAGTCCTGGGAGCCCCATGGCACCAAGAGCAGGCCCCGGCATCTGCCTTGGTGAGCCCGGTGCTGGCTCTCACACCTCATCTCGTTTCCGGCAGCCGGTGCAGGATCCAAGCACAGGCCGTTCTGTGGGCGTGGGAGCGGCCATGGGGTCAGAGGTGGTGCTGTGCCCTGACAGGAGCCAGGCTGCAGGCTGGGCTGCGCCCGTTCACATGGGGCCCAGGGCACAGGCCCAGGTGACACAGAGCCCTGGGCTCACTCTACTCGCCCCTCCTCATTTTGCAAATGGGGAAACTGAGCCTTAGGAGAAGGGAATGTGGAGGCCACACACTGAGTTTGTGACAGAGCAGGCCTGTCCTGACTTTTACATCGCTGTGTGTCTCCTCACACACAGAGGGACCATCTCGCACGAGGCTCTGAGGTCCCCACACTAGGGACACTCAGGGTGCAGCCTGACCACGTCCGTGTCTCCCCGCCCAGCCGCACTCCCCTGGCTGGCTGCCCCCCACAGAGGACAGTGCAGCTGTGTGGCCCTGGGCAACCGATGTGACTTCTTCTTGCTCCTTTGTGCCCACATCACAGGTGCAAGTGTGCGGAGAAAATGAGGGGCCATGTGTGAAGTCCCCAGGGCAGTGTCCACCCAGCCCGAGTGCAAATCACTGGGGCACTAAAAGGTGGGGCTGTGTCGGCTCTGTAGCTTTGGGCACGTCACTTAACCTCTCAGGACCCCCTCACCTCCCTTATAAAACAGGACACTTCATTTTTGGGTCTTGGGAGCAGGACCTTGGGTCAGAGATCAGGTGACTCATCCAAGTCACTGCTGGTTAGGGTTGCAGAACCTCCCACCCCCCCATTTGCTAAAACCAGTAGGTACTTCATGTTCCCTGAGCAATCCCAGGATTAGGATACACAGGTAAGGGCTGGCCCCGCAGGTGTTGGGGGAGGCAGGTGTTTGAGGGAGGTGCAGGTCCGTTCCCAGCCCCCGGAGTGCAAGGGCTTCTGCCAGAAGAGCTGTGCCTGTTGACGTCCACTCGTCAGACCTTGCTTGCTGCGCTTCGTCCCCCAGCCTGGTGGGAAGAGCAGCTGAGCTCTGCGGGAGCTTGCCGGACAAAGGCTGTGTGCAGGCAGGCTCTCCGGGATCCTGGGTGGACCCCAATGGCCCCACGCTGAACCTCTGTGCTCTGGTCCCTGCACGGAACTGCCCTCCCCCATAATGGGGTCTGTGTTCCTGTCCCTCAGTGTCTGTCCCTCTGGGAGAGGAGCCTGACTAAAAACAGCAGAAGCGAGGAGAAAAGGCTAAGAGGGTGGAGTGACTTACCCAACCCTTCTTTTAAGGGGTAAACATACTATCAATTTGCGGGGGAAATGACCAGCATTAATTTTTAAAAGCTGGTTACAGAAACAAAGTACCTGTGGTCTGATTAAAACCAGTGGATGCACCTGGGGAAAAAAGACTGGAAGGAAATGCTGCTTGGAAAGGGTTCACGGTCATTATGCTCAAGCGGAGGGAGAGCCTATGGCTACATTTTTAATTTCCGCCATTTCCTTTTTGTTTTTTCCCCTACATTTTATCAATTTCGTGATAAAGTTATATCTAAAACAACTCATTTTTTAAAAGAAGGACAAAGCCATCACTGGACATTAAATGGCACCGTTAAGAGTCTTCTGTGTCATCTTAAAAGCAGCAAGAAATAATTTACTAGACTACCTCAACTCCTAAGTCTGCCAATTTTGCAATCTGCATTTTTCAATTACATTAAAAGCATTTTCCCAGATTGCTTTATTCTTCCCTTAATGACAAGGGATGAGACTGGATGCGGCCGGTTCACTTCCCAGGGTGCTGTTTCCCACCCCCACCCCTCGTCAGCATCTGGCCAGCACACGGCCCTGCCCTGGGTACACGGCACTGTCCAATGAAATGAAGTTTTCAGAATGGAAAACACATCTTGGGTTCTGCCACACTTTCCTTGTTCTTCCTTCAACCCAAGGATTTTTCTGGAAGGTGCAAGCTTGCAAGGGCCTTCTGGCAGCACATGAGAAGTGGGAATGTCTCATTTGTTGGCCTCGAGAATGTCGCAGCTTTCATATGAGGGAGAAGAGTGTCAACAAAATTTCACTTCCCACAAAGAGAAGGTTCCAGCTCAGGATGTCGCAGCTCTTCCCAGAGGCTTGGCAGCTGCTGTCGTACAGCCTGAAGCCCTCTCGCCCAGCCAAGCCCAGGACAATTCAGATGACCCTGCAAAACTTTCCCCGAAGGAAAACACGGAAAGGGCGGGAAGGGAGAGGGGCAAACACGGTGCCCAGAGAGGAAAGTCCCCCCACACGAGGTCCCAGCTGCACACAGCCACCCAACCTCGCTGTGTGCTCTCAGGCAAGTGTCTTTCCCTCTCTGGGCCTCCATCACATGAAGATGGAACCGCATTATCTCTGTGCAGGCAGGCAGGCACCACCCACTCTGTCCTCGCCTTCACCTAATTACCCTTGATGCACTGTTAGTCATCCCCAAACACCCAACGCCCACCACAACCCAGCCCTCCTCCCCAGCTGGGCGTCTCTGCCAACAGCTTTGCCTCGTGCTTGGAATAAATTGCCGATCATGTGCATCACGCCCCACGACTCCTCACTCTACACATCAAATCATTTCTCCATCTCATTCTGCAAAATCCATCAAAAATAATTCTTTCCAAACTGAAATAAAGCCTCACTTGAATCCATCAATTCCTTTTCTTTGAATCGGAGATATATTACCTGCTACAAAGCACATCTAAGATACCCTAATCCAATCAGAATATGCTAACAATGATAAATCGACGGGGTCCTGTAACACATGAAAATGCAGAGCCAAACCGCCACGGAAATCAACCCTTCTCCTCGTGCCCCTGAGCAGACCCGCGAGGCTTTTGAAGCTGTTTTTGGGACAGAGCTGAGGCACCATTGGGTGAGGGGACATGCTTTCCCATCCGTTATTCTCAGAGGCAGAAGAGCAGAGTGGGGATTTGAGCTTTTGCTCAGGCTGTATAGTCTGACCGGCAGCTTCCCATCTTGCCTATACCATTCACCAGCTGTGTGACGGCAGGCAAATCCCTTAACCTCTCTGTGCCTCAACTTCCTTATCTGTGTGGTGGAAATGAGGACAGCCCGTGCCTTAGGCCTGTTGCGAAGACGAGATAGAGTACCTAGAACTATGGCAAGTAGGTGGTAAGCCCTTGGGGACAGTTAGCTCTCTCCACCCTCTCATCTGGCCCCCCAGTCAGAGGTCACAGAGCTGGCAAGCGGCGCAGTGAAACCCCAGTTTGGGTCTTCAGCCTCCAGACCAAAGTCTTTTTCCTCAGATGCACATGGGAAGGGGGCCCGGACCCGGCTGACCCAGATGCCACCCTGGCCAGAGGAAGGTGGGCACACCTTCCCTGCCCCCGGCCTCACTGTCCTGGGTTCCGCCAGGTGTGAAACCGCCCCTCCCAGCCCTGGGGGACTGGCCAGGGCCTGTGAGAATCATTTTCTTCTATCACATTTAAATGTAATCAGTTTGGAGAGGTGGACCCAGCCCTCCAATGGGTACCTTCTAATTGCGCAGTTTATGAAGAGGGAGCGGTAAATGATTTGGTACAAACAATCCAAAAAACTTAAAAGAATTTAAAAGTATCTATCTCGGGAACACTGATATTGAAACTTTGGAAAACTGTGTATCTATAGGCAGACTATGAAAAGATTCACAAAAACAACTTACATTTAGTGGAGGACTCTAGCTTGTCTTTTCTCTAATTGTTTTTTAACTAATCAACACAGGATGAGGAGCATCTGAAACATGATTCAAACATGCTTCATCAGCCCCTCCCGAGTACAGGGACCAGGCTGGGTCTTCCCATTTCTTCTCCATGGCAACAACCCCACGAGGTAGCCATTATCCCTATTTTACCAATGAGAAAATTAGGGGATCAGAGAGGTTAAGTGATTTTCCGAAAGTCACACAGCAACCAAGCAGAAGCTATGGACCGGGAACCCAGGAGTCTCATATAACCATGGCACAGAAGGTCTGTCAATCTACCCAGGTTCCACACACCACACAAAGGCTTTAGCTAACGCCCATCTTAACTGCACCCAATGCAGCAAAAAAGGCAACATTTACATACAGCCATGTTCACTGCAGTACTATTTTTTTAAAAAAAAGCAGGACATGATAGGAAACAACAGGAAAATAGCAAAGTTTTGGATTTGAGACAGTCATAAAAATATGTTTGGGGAAGGTTTTTTAATAAGGTAGAAAAATGCCCCTTACACGCAGTACAAAAAATGGGGAGGGGTGTTGAATCGAAAGTGTGGGCCCAATTCTGTAAACGCACAGGCGCGTCCTGTCCAGGCCACGGGAGGTCCCAGTGTTAAAGAGGTGCTGACTGGGGGTCTGTTTTCTCCTTCATGCTTCACGGTTTCTGCACCTTCAAAGTGTCTCACAATAAGCATCTATCAATATTACATTCACAATCAAAAAGGAAGATTTTAAAAGTATTTTAAGGTAGTTTGTAATTGAAAGAATTCCTAGTGCAAATCATGTTGTAAAACAAATAAACGACACCTAATTCATACATTTAAAATCCTCTGCGTTTCAGAACTCCAGGTTTTCACACACAGACAGTAGGTCCCTGGAAGCAAGAAACATGCCAGATGCCTTTGGGAATCCCTCCGACGCCTGGCGGGGCTCCGCACACAGGCGGACAGTAAGGGGTGGCTGTGTTTGGTTCAAGGCCATGGCTGTGCTTTTTCCTTCAAAAAGGGCCTCAAGGTCTGGGTGCTACCTTTACGTGCAGTGGGTAGTCAAACGTGCGGAGCCAAACGAGGACACAGGGAGATGAGAAGGGTACATAAAAGGGTGTTCGTGCTGGGATCAGAGCTATGAAAAACAGATGCATGCGACCGACGGGGGCAGGAAGGGATCGTCGGGAAGGAAAACAGAGCATCGGTGCGGAATTATGAGTCATTGTTTTATTTTGCTTAATTTCTCTAGCTGTAAATTTTTCAAAACTAATATAAGCATATTTTACAGCTCAGAGAACATTTAGAACATATTAAAATAAGTATCTTTCCACTGTAATGTGCCCAATTGAAATTTATGAATTCCAAAGCTGCATTTTAAACAGAGGAAGGAACTGGCACTCCACGTTCTTTAGATTAATCAGGTGGCTTGTGTTGTTTTCCTCCTGATCAGGAAAAAAAGTCCTATTTCAGTAAACGTTACCTTGAATCAAGGATTCTTCCACATTCTAGAAGCTTGAGTGAGCTGCTTAGACTAAGTCTTCCTGTGCCCCCTAGTGGCAAATGGGATTCATGCACTTAGAAGACAATCCTTTCCCAAAGATTGGAAATAAAGTTTAAAAATTTTAATCTTTATTGATCACTTAACATGTACAAAACCTTGTGCCAGGTGTTACAGGGAATATAAAAATGGGCCTGGCACAGGCCCCAGGCTGAAGTAGCTTAAAGTCTACAAGGCGTAGAAGATACGGTTCCATGGCTACGCAGGTAGAATGAGATGCCAGTGCAGAGGGAAAAAATTCCCAGGGTAAGCAGAACAGGAGCACACAGAAAGTACCTACTATGTGCCAGGCACCATGCTAGGTAATTCATATCCAATATCATTTATTTTTCACGAAAACCCAGCACGGCATGTGTAATTTCTCCACTCTACATACACTGATTGAGGTTCAAGTAACTTGCCCGAGATCACACAGCCAATCATGGCAGAGGGAGGATTCAAACTAAAGTTCTGTGACCCCATCCCTCAAGCTCTTCCCTCCTTCCTGATCCAACGGAGGGGGCACGAAGGCACTCTGGCAGACTTCGACCAAAAGACAAGGGGAAAGGCACCCTAGGGGACAGAGCGCGGAGTTGGGGATACCCTCTCGCACCCACCTCTTCTAGCTCATTGCCCACCGCACCCAGCACTGCTCGTCAGCAGGACTGGGCTGCAGCCGGCCAGGCCTCCTGTCTGTGCCCACCACCCTGCCCCAGTCCAGACTGTCCGCATAACGCCTCCCATGTATCCCTCTTCTCGGATCAGGTCACGAGACCACCCCCACCAGATCTAACACGCCGCCCTCCCTCTGACACCAGGGTGGGAAAAGAACACCATCCTGCCCATGGCTGCCAGCTGCCCACTAGACTGCACGTTTGCCCCAAATCAATGTGCCAAATACCTCTGCCACTGAAAACTCAACTACCTTACAGTAGGGAGAACCCCGGCTGAACTGTTTGCATCCGAGGCTTACAACCCTGATTTTCAAGACACACAGTAAGAAGAGGGTCAGCACATGCTGACCCCAGTAGCCACTGCGGTGGTCGTGCTCTACCCCAGAGCCACCTCCAATGCGACCCCTGTGGCCTGCCGTGAGGGACCAACAGTGCAGTGGACAGGGCTCCCCGGTGGAGGAGACACACCACCTCCTCGAGACGCCGGGCACAGCGACTGTGTTGCAGCCCCACAGCAGACAGCACTGGACCCTGAGCAGAGGGACAGTCCCTCGCCTCAGCAGCCTTCCCAGGCTGGGCCACGTGCGCCCTCTTCTGGTCATGAGGGGTCACTGCTGGTTGGCTGCTCCCTGGTCCCCTCAGGCGCCCAGGTGCACGGGACCCAGCACACTGATCTACGCTACAGATTCCCTCTAACACTGAGACAACAACACCCCAAATCAATGGTTTCACCCAAATGCTCAATTTGCAAACTATCATGGGGATGTCTCCGCTCAGGAAACCGAAACCTCCAGGGAGAAAGTGACCCGAGCAAGGCCCACAGAGCCTCTCCCTGACACCAGGTGCAGAACCGTCCCCACGGGGTTCTGGGCCTGCCCTCGCCATCAGAAGACACAACCCCATGGGCAGTGGGAGCCCTGCAGCCCGCCACCTATCTCCGCCCCCCTGCGACCCAGCCTGTCCTTCGAGGCCACCCCACAAGCCGGCCTCCTCCTCAACTCTGTGCTGTCAAAGTGCCAGACTGTCCCTCCCTCCAGGGTCCCAGAAAGGGGCTGCCAGGCCCCTCAGTAACAAAGGGTTTGGCCCACCTGTAACAAAACTCCACCACGTGCCTGGCATTAGACACACAGCCCCTGGGTATTTGTCCCACGTGAGAAGCCCCAGCCACAGGGCCCATAAGCTTATTCTATCAGGAAAGAAACAGGTCACGAAACTGACAGCGATGGAGCCGGACCCCGAGCGAGACCACTCAGATCACCCACACAGGCGCCCCGGAAACCCTCCCGACAGCTCCTGGCCACGGGTCAGGCCCCACACGGCCCTCATGGCGCAGCCTCAGGAGGGAGAGGTGAGGAGCCGCAGGGCTGTTCCATGCACAGCGAGCACTCCCGGAGCCCCGAGCACACGTCAGAGCCCCCAGCCTCGCAGGAAGAGCGTGTAGAGCCCTCGGCTCCACACGGAAGACAGAACACAACACCGGGCACCCAAAACTCTATTAGCCTTTCCAGAAAAGCACAGACAAGTCATGTCAGGACTCAAGTTGGCCACTTAACGATACTCATCGATTTAGCTCATTTCAGACGTCACTGCAAGTGGGCTTCCTTTCTTCGTTTCAGAAAACGCCTCCCTAGGGAAAAAGCTCAAACCAGAACTTGCAAATACAATGTCCTGGGCAGGTTGGTTCCAGAACTCTGAGGAAAACAGAGGGAGGAAGTGACATTCATTGAACACCTATGGGGTACCTAGCTCTGGGCCAGGGGTTCGTTAAGCGTTTTTCTCACATGATCACATGACACAGGTGTGATTATGCCCTTTACAGATGAGACCCCCGACTCACAACGGGGCCGGCGGGCCAGCTGACCAGCTACCCGCAGCGAAGCTGGATCCCAAGCCACGGCGCTCCTACTCCAAAGCCACTTTCTTTCTCTCCAGGAAGCTTCTGTTGAGCTCTCATTTATTTGGTACCTATTACATTCCAGTGCTCTGCTAGGGGCCAAGGAGAGTGGGGGGGACAGAGAGGACAGCCCAGAGGGGCGGCGCCAGGTGACAGGCAGGTGCCACACACCTGTCACCCTAGGCCTTGCTTCCTGCCAGTCTGCATGACTTCACAGAAGTTCAAACAAATAACGGTGGAAAAACGCATTTCTGTGCGAACTGGAAGCCCCCCCAGGACAGCCGCAGGCTACTTTCCCAGCCTCGGGCCCCTCAGCCCACTGAGGCCCCTCAAGGCCTCCGGTGCTTAGAGCCAAGAACACTCTTCCATACCCCCACCCTCTTCACCAAGTGCACCTTCCATCCTTCCGGAAGCTTCACCACGCCCTCCCACTGGCTTCCCGTAGAACTGGAGTCCCCCTGGGGGTCCCGTCCTCATAGGCCTGAGCCTAGGGCTGTGGGACCCTCTTCACTTATTGTGGCTCCTACCACACTGCGCGCCCTGAAGTCAGGGTCCAGGTCTATCTACCTTTGCGCCCCCTGCATCCAGTCAGCACCTGGCACAGAGCTGGCATCGCTCAACACCCCACGGGGGTCACAGAGGACGTCCCGAGTTCCCGGGCTCGGCCCTGGGCCTGCTTTCTTCTCCGATTGTTCTCGCTCTGAGACCACATCCTCCCGGGACTTCAGCATGTCTGGACGGCCTGGGCGCCCCAGGGACAAGGACTAGCGTCCTCTGATGGGGCCACACGGACCACAGATCCAGGGTGGCCACAAAACCCTCTCCTGAATGCAACAAAGACAGTTACAGAAATTCCCAAAAAGTCATGCTCAGCCTGTACCCATCCCCTACGTCACTGTCTTGAAAAATAAAACATCCCAGCAGTTTATTCCTAAGAGGACCTGAAAAGAGCAGATCCACTCACATCTTACCTTGACGGTTTTATCCATAGACGCCGAGAGAAGCATGTGGCTCTTCGAAATGACTGGACACCACTGAATGCTGTTGACGGGGCCCCTGTGGCCTCTTAGGTGGAAGAGAACCTTCCTGGAAATCTGGGTTTCTTTATACTGAGTGTCCAAATAAGGCTGAATAAACTCGGACACTCTGGGGGCCACACAGAGAGGGGCTGGGGCCGGGGCCCGCCCTGCAGAGGGACCCTGCGTCCCCACGTCTTTACTCTTGCCTGTTTCTGTGCTTAAAGCTTGCAGCTGTCTTAGTCTTTTGGGGGTATAGGGTACCACACAGTCCTCGCGCCTTTTCCTCTCAAGACAGGTGCCATTGTGACCTGGGCTTTCAGATTTGGTTTGGACACAGAAAGATGGCTCAGGAGAGTTGTACGTTCCGCGGGAGAGTTTCACCTGCTTCAAGCGGGCAGCTGCCAGGGGCACGTGACCAGCTGGAGCGTGGTTGGTCCACAGGGAAGGACGAGGACACTCACTTGTGGGGAAGGTGACTTCAGGCTCCGTCCTGGGCCATTGCAGCCTCTGGCTGGGGCAAGATCCTGGGTCACTCCTCCAGAGCCGAACCAGTGGGAGACGCTGGCCGGCTGGCCCTTCCCAGGGGCCGTGCGTGGTGGGCAGCGCTCTGCCTTCAGACACGTCCAGGTCTCCTGATGAGAAAGCCCGCCCACAAGGTCCGACCACGTCAGCAGTGCCTTCCCTCGGGCCGGCAGCACTAGAACTTGCCAGGGGCCCGGTCTCAGCCTCTGAGTCGGAGTCGTCATAAGCCACCAAGGAAGCCATTGCAAACACAGCTTCCCGATGTCCTTCGAGGACAAACTACCTGAGACCAAACAAAGGCATGTGTCAGATAATGGGCATGGAGGAGTATTTACCAGTGCAGAGAGTTAACAGAAAACATGCTGCCTGGCAAAGCTGAGACAGGAAACGCATAGGAATAAACACATAAAACACGAGGCCTTTTCTATACACCAGGCATAATTAGTCAGAAGACATTTTTTTTAAATGAAGACTATGGAATATCTGGGAATAAATTTAACAAAAATACTAATACAGTGGTACCTCAGTGTTCGAACGTGATCCGTTCCGGAAGCCCGTTCGAGTTCTGAAACGTTCGAAATCAGCCGACAGCTCGGCCTCAGGATCTTGCACTCAGCAGAAACCGCATGACATGTTCGACTTCCGAGGTGTGTTCAAAAACCGAAGCATTTTCTTCCAGGTTTACGGCGTTCATAAACCGAAATGTTCGTCAACGGATACGTTCGAAAACCGAGGTACTACTGTAATAAGCAAGATCTATATGAAAAAACTACAGATTTATTGAAAGACACAAAAGAGAACCTGAAAAAGTGTACACACAATTCCTGAACAGAAAGACTCGGAACTTTAACGATGCCTTTTGGAAGGTCGATTTGGGGAGGAGTATCTATTACAAACATAAACACATAAAGTTTTTACTGCAACAACCTCACGTTAGAACTGTATCCTACACAAACACTAGCGTATGTTTTCAAAGATAGATGTACAAGGAGAGCCTGCGGCACTGTTTACTAGGCATACACTCATCAGCAGGGATGAGGTTAGGTCTGAAAATACATAAACGGAAAGACATCCAGAATCCACCAATTGGGAAAAGCGTGCCACCCTCACCTTCGCCCTCCCTCCTGCTCCGGTCTTTAACTTCTATTTCCTCTGCCTAGAATTCTCTTCCCCCAAATATCCCATCTTGACTATAAGCCAGACCCCTGGAAAGACAGACCCACAAAGGAGGCCGGGTTGCCTGAGGCATCAGTCACCATCAATCCTGAGGGTGTGATCCAACTCTGCCCGTCTCACTGCTACCACAGACTCGTATAGCAGTGAATCGTATATCCTTTTCCAAACAATTCTTCCTGAAGTTCTGAACCACCATACGTGATAAATTGTAGCCAACTAGTTTCTAGAAAGAAGTATTCAGTCTGAAGTTCAGTCCTGTGCTAACAGAAAGAACCGTCAAGAGGAAAGCAAGGATGCTGGCCACATCCCGGGCAGCAGAGGGCGTGGTGGAGCAGTACTGAAAGCTTCCGCAAGGACCAACTTCTGACAGTCCAGTGTGCCCTCTGGAAAACACCACGCTGAGCTCCTCCTCCCACATGTGGGGTCAGGCCAGCGCCAGAAGATTCCCTCTGCGTCATCTGTTAAGCCATTCCAGACAGCCTGTCTTCCCCTAGACAGTGGGTTTCACGTTGCATGGAACAAACCCCCCACCCCTTCCACACTTTCCCCCAAAGGGCACCATTCACCTGAAGAGCTCCATTGCCAAACAAGCTAGGTCATCCGCCTCCTCCAAAAATCCCACCCCACCTGCAGCCTACACCCAAAGCCATCGTCTACATAAAACATCTACCATGAGCCAGCCCATCTCAAATGGAACCAACATAAAGGAATATAAACTAATGGAACTGAGCGCCGTGAATGATTTGGCATTTCTGTTCTCTGCATACTCAGCCTGGTCCTGAGCCCACCCTGGGCAGACATCTCACCTGTCTCCACTCCTGTGCCCAGCAGCCCATTCCTTCCTGTCAAAGGTTCCCACCTCCAGGGCATCGTGAGGACGGATTCCCACCCACCCAGTGGTCCAGAGTGGTCCACTCACACGAGAGGCTGATGGCCGGGATTAAAGAGGAGGTGTGCGGCAAAACAATCAGAGTAGTGGCATTCCTAACAAGGAAAGGCAGCAAAGACCGGATGAACAATGGAGGGTGGACGACAGGGCTCCCGGTAACACCTGCTTCATGCACATTTCGTTCATTCAGCTGACAAACGTTGATGGAGGCTCGGCAAGCCCACACTAGGCACTAGGAATGCCACAGCGACAGTAAACCACATGCCAGTGGGGACAGACCATCACCAAGTGAAACAGGGCATGCCAGTTGGTGAGAAACAGTAAAACAGAGGAGAGTAGGGGCGGCCGTGGGCTTGGGGTTGCAGTTTCATCTCAGGAGGCCGACTCGGGCCTAAGAGGAAGGTGACATCTGAGAAATGCTCTGGGAGGTGAGGGAGCAGAGGTGGTGAGAAGCACTGGAGCCAGAACCAACAAATCCAATCAAACGGCTGAGGCAGGAGCAAGGATGACTCGAGGAAAACAGGCAAAATGAGAGAACACGGGCAGTCATTGGGACCAACATAAACTTGAGAGGAAAACAGTGTTTTCTGCCTTTTATATTTCTGAGGCAAAAGGGGGGAAAGATTTTTCATGGAAAGAGGGGGGTGGTTAAACGAAGAGGAAGTGGTACAGCTGGAAGAAACGTCGTCATGGGAGAAATGAGGATTCGGAAGGGGGTGTGGCAATGACAGTCACTAGAGTGTCAGCTCCTCCAGGGCAGGACTTGCGATGTTTTGTTCACTGTTTGATCCCCGCAGCTGGTGGGAGGGGGCAGAGACAGTAAAAGAAACAGGATATTCTCATTCAACAAACATTTCCTCATTACCCGCTCTGTGCCAAGCTTTATGTTGGGTCTGGTGTGGACAGAGGTGAAACACAAAACACGGGTCCAGAGGCCACAGACTAACCAAGGCAACAAACAAGATACGACCAGAGATGGGGTTTGAAGGATGAACAGGAGGAGTTAGCGCAACTGTCACGAGCGAGAGGTAAGGCTGGTTCGGAGCTCTACGCGTTCGGAAGGAACCGAAGATGAAGGACAGGCGAGCGGCGGTGAAAGTCCCGCGCAAAACACACCGAGCGCTCGGGCCGCTGCCGGGTGCCTGCCCCCTCCCGCCCCTGGCCCGCCGCTCACCACACGCACCGGAAGCGCTCGGTCCTCCCAGAGCCCGTCCGACCTGCACTCCGCCAACTAGTCGCGTTCCGCCGGCGCCCGAACAGCCAACCAATCAGCGGTGGCCTCCGTCCCGACCCCGTGTGAACAGCCAACGAGAACGCAGCCTGGCCGGAAGTTGTTCCGGCCGGACGGCGTTTCCACGGACGCCCTGGAACCACCCCCGCCCCCGCCCCCAGCGCAGTGTCTGAGCCGGCTGCGCTGACAGGTCCGCATGGGCGGGTAAGTGAGGGGATGAGGGAAGGGAGGGAGGGAGGGAGACTGGGGCGGCGCGCTCCCGGAGCCGCCCTCACGCCGGGGTCGGAGTCGCCCTCACGCCGGGGTCGGGAGTATCTCCCTCAGATCCTGGCTCGCTGCTTACCGGGTTCTGGCACCACGAGGAGCGCGGAGGCTGCCACCGCGCCCCTCGACCCCGGCTGTCGCCCACTCCCGCCGGCACCGACCCTTCATCCTCAAGTGCCTGCATGTGCTAGGGGCTTTGCCTATAGTTTCGCACTTAGTTCTCCCACTGTAAAGTTAGGAGGCTCCTTTATGGCCACATCACAGATCAGAAAACCGTGGGTGAAGCCGGGAGGTCATTTGACTTGCCCGAGGTCTTCAAACAAGAAAATGCCCAAGCTGGATTGAAATCCAGACCTGTCTGACCCCGGAACGCCTGGTCTTTCCACTGCATTGCGCCGCCTCGGTGCACAATGGCCGCAGGGAATGTACAGCCCGCCCCCCACGACTATACATTAACAGTAGTTGCTCATCCTGATGCTGAGGGTGTGGAACGGGAAGAGGGCGGGAGGTTATGTGGAGGCCAGCCTGGGTATGGGGCGGCTGATGCAATGACCAGCAATGGTTCGGTTCTCAGGAAGGTTTCTTTGCTCTCCACCCGCGCCCCCCGCCCAGCCCACCCCTGACTGGACAGACTCATCAAGGAAGTTAGAAAAGAGGCTCAACTGCTTGTGCGAATCTGGGTGATTTCTAAGAAACCCCTCCTGCAAATAGCTGAAGGGTGAGGTAAACCGAGAGAAAAAGAGAAGAGCCTTTCATTAAAAGGAAACTGAAAGGAAAGGGAGGAGTACAAAAAGACAAGATCCCTGCTGCCCAGGCTTTCTCGGACCCGGACTGGCTGCCTGGCCACCACCTCTGCAGTGTCTGCCACAGCCTGGGTATGTATTGCCATCTTTTGTTAGGTTTGAGCTTATTAGTATTTGCACCAGCCTTTTACCAAAGTGTTGGAAACCTTGGCTTAGGGAACGAGGGCTTGTTCCTCAAGATCGGGGTGCTGTGCGTTTTCTTTCACCCTGTTGACCTAGGGAATAGAGATACTGGGTGAGCAGATGCCTGACTGGATTCACAGCTTGTCTTGCAGCACCTTCACGTTGGCTGTCATATTTTTCACTAACGAGGCCTCCTTAAATAGCCAACATCCAAACATTAGCGTTCTCATTATGATACTCAAAACTACCTTATCATGCCTGGCTTCATATAAATTAATGTCTCCTTTGCTTTTTAAGATAATGTTCATTTTATTACCTTTCATCTCCATGTTTACAAAACAAAAAGTGAACATAATCCGTTCCAAGGTTTGAAGTATTAAAGAACTTGCTCTAAAGAAGTCATCTTCTTGTGTCTGGGAACTTGACAGCCCAAGGCGATTGTCACCCACACTCTGGGGCCAGGATGTGCAGGATGGTGTCCCACTTCCTGGTGATATTCCAGGCATTCAGAAACGCCTGGGTCACCTGTTCAGCTGTTCTCAGCGGCTTCAGAATTGGTTATCTTAATGCCACCTTTCCTCCAAATCGCAGAATTGTTGTGTTCTGATCTTATCTGTGAGATTTAGTATGGCCAAAGTCATTGTCATGCTTTTCTGGAACAGTTCCATCATTCTTCTTTTCACCCCCAAACTGGATCCAATTTCTTCAAGTTCCTGTTATGTTCCTACAGAACAATAGAACCTTTCAAAGTGAGCACAAGATTCAAGTTCTTGGGAAAAAAAGGAATTGAGAGTTCATTTTTAAGAGACTTTTAGTTTTCTCTTTTTTTAAAAAAAGTTTTATTTATTTTAAGTGTGTTTTTCCATGACCTATCAGCTCTAAGTCAAGTAGTAGTTTCAGTCTAGTTGCGGAGGGCACAGCTCACAGTGGCCCATGTGGGGATCGGACCGGCAACCTTGTTGTTAAGAGCACCGCGCTCTAACCAACTGAGCTAACTGGCCACACCCCCTTAGTTTTCTTTGTAAGGTATGTTGTGATGTGCCGGGGAGTAGGGCATTTGGCTCTTTACACGCCCAGGACTTTCTGTAGAGGGATAATAGATGACTTCACAGATTATAGCTTCATTTCGCTCTTGTAGATTATAATATTTGTTAAATAGATAAAGCAGAGACGTCATCAAAATGGCGGCGTGAGGTGAGCCTCTGTAAAGCTCCCCTAGAATTTACAACTAATTGAACAACAGTAAGTCCACAAAGGACTCCCTGCACAGCACACAGGCAAGACGAAGAGGCCTGCTACTGAATTCACCTACAGGTGGGCAAATCGCACGAGCGGGGGAGGAGGGAAGGGAGAAGTACAGAGATGGAGCCGCGCGGGCACAGGACACAGACGTAGCTCACTGCTCGGAGCTTGCTGCATCCTGGAACTACCGCAGCTGCGGGAGAGGGAAGAACTCGGACTGCTAGGGCTCTGCTTATAGTCCACAGGGCTGAGGGGGCAGCATATAACACGGCTGAACCCAACGCTCACGGCAGAGACCTCAGAGAAAAGACTGAGGGAAGAAGGCTGAAAACGGTGGTTTAAGCCCTGTGGGGACAGAGCCCCAGAAAGCAGTTTCCAGGCTCTCGGCCTCACATAGAAAGGTGCTGGCTCAGGTAGTAAATGGCCATCAACTGTGATTGGATGGCCATCAGCTATGGCTAGTTGGCCGTCAGCTGTAATCAGTGAGCCATTGGCCACTAATATAACTGCTGTGGCTACGCCAGCAAAAAAAAATGGGGGCTAGCGGGGGCCGGCCCGGTGGCTCAGGCGGTTAGAGCTCCGTGCTTCTAACTCCAAAGGCTGCCGGTTCGATTCCCACATGGGCCAGTGGGCTCTCAACCACAAGGTTGCCAGTTCAATTCCTCGAGTCCCGCAAGGGATGGTGGGCTCTGCCCCCTTCAACTAATATTGAATACGGCACCTTGAGCTGAGCTGCCTTCCGGATGGCTCAGTTGTTGGTTGGAGCGCAGGCTCTCAACCACAAGATTGCCAGTTCAATTCCTCGACTCCCGCAAGGGATGGTGGGCAGCGTCCCCTGCAACTAAGATTGAACACGGCACCTTGAGCTGAGCTGCCTTCCGGATGGCTCAGATGTTGGTTGGAGCGCAGGCTCTCAACCACAAGATTGCCAGTTCAATTCCTCGACTCCCTCAAGGGATGGTGGGCAGCGCCCCCTGCAACTAAAATTGAACACGGCACCTTGAACTGAGCTGCCGCTGAGCTCCCAGATGGCTCAGTTGGTTGGAGCATGTCCTCTCAACCACAAGGTTGCCGGTTCGACTCCCGCAAGGGACGGTGGGCTGTGCCCCCTGCAACTAGAAAACGGCAACTGGACCTGGAGCTGAGCTGTGACCTCCACAACTAAGACTAAAAGGACAACAACTTGCGCTGAACAGAACCCTCCACAACTAAGATTGAAAGGACAACAACTTGACTTGGAAAAAAGTCCTGAAGTACACCCTGTTCCCCAATAAAGTCCTGTTCCCCTTCCCCAATAAAATCTTAAAAAAAAATAAAAAAAAATAAAAAATGGGGGCTAGCAAGAAGATGGCGGCTGGGCTGGCAAGCGTGGATTGCAGTTAGGATGGCGTTTTGCGGACAGTGTGGATCTAGCCTTCAGTGAGACTGTAGTGCCGCCAGCGAGAATATACTAGTATGACTCCCCTACCTATGGCTCCGCGGGTGTTCCTTTTGGGCCTCACCATGTCCTGCGTTCTCTTGTGGGGAGCGGGAGCAGAGACCCCGCTGGACACCCCGCACGACAAATGGCGTAGTCGGCAGGATATGGTGCCGGCCAAGGCTCTCCAAAAGGCGGTGGAGCAGTTTGTGTGTATGAACACCCAGTCTGAGGAAGACCAGGAGGAGCAGCTACCGGAGAGCTGGACCCCCGTGGAGGGGTGGGAGGACGTGGACGGTTCTCCCACCAGCACAGGAAAAGCCATGAAGCTGCTAGAGAGATGGAGCCCTGTGGAGAGGTGGAAAGATGTGGACGGTTCCCCAACCAGCACAGGCCGGAGAAAGCAAAGGTCGTTGCAGCCCTGTGTCCGGGAAGATTGGTGGTACCCTAAGAAGTCCAGGAAGTCTGTCCATGCCCAGAAGTACTGGTGGTGCCCTGAGAAACCCTGGCTGTATCCGGGAAAACTAGTGGTACCCTAAGAAGCCCAGGAAGTCTGGCTGTGCCCAGAAGCACTGGTGGTGCCCTGAGAAACTCTGGCTGTGCCTGGGGAGACTGGTGGTACCCTAAGAAGCCCAGGAAGTCTGGCCATGCCCAGGAGTACTGGTGGTGGCCCGAGAAACCATGGCTGTACCCGGGGAAACTAGTGGTACCCTAAGAAGCCCAGGAAGTCTGGCTGTGCCCAGAAGCACTGGTGGTGCCCTGAGAAACCCTGGTTGTGTCCAGGAAGACTAGTGGTACCCTAAGAAGCCCAGGAAGTCTGGCTGTGCCCAGAAGTATTGGTGGTGCCCTGAGAAACCCTGGCTGTGCCCAGAGAGCCTGGCTGTGTCCAGGATATTGCATTCACCTCCAGGCTCCTCGCACAGGGCCCCTCGCGGAAGATGCTTGTCGCGTAGATTGTGAGGCGAGAGCCTGTAGGGGTGGAGTGTGGGGACAGAGCCCCAGAAAGCAGTTTCCAGGCTCTCGGCCTCACATAGAAAGGTGCTGGCTCAGGTAGTAAATGGCCATCAACTGTGATTGGATGGCTATCAGCTGTGGCTACTTGGCCGTCAGCTGTAACCAGTGAGCCATTGGCCACTAATATAACTACTGTGGCTACGCTAGCAAAAAAATGGGGCCTAGCAAGAAGATGGTGGCTTGGCTGGCAAGCGCGGATTGCAGTTAGGATGGCGATTTGCGGACAGTGTGGATCCAGCCTCCAGTGAGACTATAGTGCCACCAGCGAGAACATACTAGTATGACTCCCCTACCTATGGCTCCACGGGTGTTCCTTTTGGGCCTCACCATGTCCTGCGTTCTCTTGTGGGGAGCGGGAGCAGAGACCCCGCCAGACGCCCCGCACGACAAGCCCTCACTGTCGAGCAGAGAATAGAAGCCTTAGGCACTGAGACTAGCCGCCCCCTCCCCACCCTCCCAGAGCGCGCCCCGCCCCCAGCTGCCTGGTGCTAGAAACGGAACAGTAGCAGTGTCAGATCAAAAGAATAGAATATTTGCTGTTCTGAGAACTGTGGACCGCAGACACAGATTCGCAGCCCAACCAGTTCCAGCAAAGGGGAGGGAGCTGTGGAAGCAGGACCGGCTGTGGTGGTGGTCGCTGCCATTGCTCTGGGCCACCTCTCACAACTCACCCCTCCACTGGCCCCACCTATCTGGGTGGATCCCTGCAGGAGTAAACAGAACTACTAAAACATACAGGCTCTGAATCTGGTGCAGGAAGAGCTTTGGAACTTCAAAAACTCTCTGCATACCCACTGGGACACTGCGCCCTGTGACCTAGGCAAACGATTAACAGAGGAGAAGCCCATCTCCCAGGGAATCCCCCCATTGTGTGAGAAGCTGGAATAGTGCAGAGAAAACATAGCACTACTGTGTGAGAGAGGGGAAAAAAGGCTGTCGGAGAAAAAATAAAACATCCTACCAACAAGTACTGGAAAACAAAAGAAAGACCTCTTCCTATCAGCCTGTTGCAGAAGCCACTCCTGTAGATGTCTAGGAAGAGAAATAGTAAATCCATAATTGCCATGAATAACCAAGGCAACAAGACAGCTCAGAAAGAAAGTGAAAAGTCTCCAGAAAAGAAACTTAAAGATACGGAAACATGTGACTTAAATGACAGAGAATTCAAGATTGCAGTTCAGAAAAAACTCAACGAGATGCAAGAAAACACAGATAGGCAGTTAAATGAACTCAGAAACACAATCAAAGAACAGCATGAGCATTTTACGAAAAAGATTGAAATTTTGAAAAAGAACCAAATAGAATTTCTGGAGATTAAGAACTCAATAGAAGAAATTAAGAATGAAATAACCAGCTTAGGTAGTAGAGTTGACCAGATGGAGGAAAGAATCAGTGACATCGAAGATAGAAACCTGGAAATTACACAGATGGAAGAAGAAAGACACTTGAGACTTAAAAGAAATGAAAGAACTCTACAAGAACTTTCTGACTCCATCAGAAAGAGCAATATAAGAATAGTGGGCATACCAGAAGGAGAAGAAAGAGAGAAGGGAACAGAGAATATATTCAAACAAATTGTCGATGAGAACTTCCCAAACTTGTGGACAGAACTGGACCCTCGAATCCAAGAAGCAAATAGAATACCTCATTACCTCAATCCCAACAGGCCTTCTCCAAGGCACATTGTATTGAAGCTGTCTAAAATCAGCGACAAATTAAGAATCCTCAAGGCAGCCAGGGAAAAGAAGATGGTAACTTACAAAGGAAAGCCCATTAGATCATCATCAGATTTTTCAGCAGAAACTCTACAAGCCAGGAGGAAGTGGAACCAAATATTCAAACTATTGAAAGAGAGAAATTATGAGCCAAGAATAATACATCCAGCAAAGATATCCTTTAGATATGAAGGAGGAATAAAGACCTTTCCAGAAATACAGAAGCTGAGGGAATTTTCTAATACACGACCTGCCCTACGAAAAATACTAAACGAGGCTATTCGACGACCATCAACAGGGACAATTTGTGGCAACCAAAACATAAAAAGGGGGAGAGTAAAGGCCTGAACCGGAATATGGGAATGGAGAAAGTAAGCGTGCTGAAGAAAATGGAATACTCTAAATATCAAACTTTCTTTTACATAAACTTAAGGGTAACCACTCAAAAAAAAATCCAGAACTGAAATATGTACTGTAATAAAAGAAGAAACAGAGGGAAACATCATAGAATACCACCACACAGAAATAATAGACAACAACAAAAAGGCAAAGAAACAATGGAGACACAGCCTTACCAGAAAAATAAAGATAGAATGACAGGAAATCCTCACATATCAATAATCACCCTAAATGTAAATGGACTGAACTCACCAATAAAAAGGCACAGAGTAGCAGATTGGATCACAAAACTAAACCCAACCATATGCTGTCTCCAAGAGACACATCTCAGCTACAAGGACAAGCATAGATTCAAAGTGAAAGAGTGGAAATTGACACTCCAAGCAAATGATACCCAGAGAAAATCAGGTGTAGCCATAATGATATCAGATGAAACAGACTTCAGGATAAAAAAGGTAACAAGAGACAAAGATGGACAGTTCATAATGGTAAAGGGGACTATACAACAAGAAGACGTAACAGTCATCAATATTTATGCCCCCAATCAGGGAGCACCGAAATATACCAAGCAACTACTAACAGAACTAAAGGGAGAAATTGACCAAAACACAATTATACTAGGGGACTTAAATACATCATTGACAGCTATGGATAGATCATCCAAACAGAAAATAAATAACAAAATAGCAGCCCTAAATTACACATTAGATAAAATGGACATAATTCACATTTATGGAGCACTTCATCCTAAAACATCAGACTATACATTCTTTTCTGGTGTACATGGAACATTCTCAAGGATAGACCGTATATTGGGACATAAAATCAGCCTCAGCAAATTTAAGAAGATTGAAATCATACCGAGCATATTCTCTGATCGCAGGGCTTTGAAATTGGATATCAACTGCAAAAAGAAAGCAGGAAAAAACACAAATACATGGAGATTAAACAACATACTTTTAAAAAACGACTGGGTCAAAGAAGAAATTAGAGGAGAGATCAAAAGATACATAGAAACAAATGACAATGAAAATACATCCTACCAAAATTTTTGGGATGCAGCGAAAGCAGTTTTAAGAGGGAAATTTATATCATTACAAGCCTATCTCAAGAAACAAGAAAAATCCCAAATAAATAACCTCATGTTACACCTTAGAGAACTAGAAAAAGAACAAGTGAAACCCAAGGTCAGCAGAAGAAAGGAAATAACAAAAATCAGAGCAGAACTAAATGAAATAGAGAACAAAAAGACAATAGAAAAAAATAATGTGACAAAGAGCTGGTTCTTTGAAAAGATTAACAAAATTGACAAACCCTTGGCTAGACTAACTAAGATAAAAAGACAGAAGACACTAGTTAACAAAATCAGAAATGAAAAAGGGGAAGTTATCACGGACACCACAGAAATACAAAGGATCATCCAAGAATACTATGAAGGACTATATGCCACCAAACTCAATAACCTAGAAGAAATGGACAAGTTCTTAGAAACATAATAGCTTTCCAAGGCTGAACCATGAAGAACTGGAAAATCTAAACAGACCGATCACCAGTAACGAAATTGAATCAGTCATCCAAAACCTTCCCAAAAGCAAAAGTCCGGGACCAGATGGCTTCACTAGTGAATTCTACCAAACCGGCAAAGAGGATCTAATACCAATCCTGCTCAAACTCTTCCAAAAAATTGAAGAAGAGACAGTACTCCCTAACTCATTTTATGAGGCCAACATTACCCTGATACCAAAACCTGGTAAGGACAGCACAAAAAAAGAAAACTACAGACCAATATCTCTGATGAATACAGATGCAAAAATCCTAAATAAAATTCTAGCAAATCAAATACAACAATGCATTAAAAAGATTATTCATCACGACCAAGTGGGGTTCATCCCCGGGGCACAAGGATGGTTCAACATCCACAAATCCATCAATGTGATACATCACATAAACAAAATAAAGGACAAAAATCATATGATTATATCAATTGATGCAAAAAATCATTTGACAAGATACAACATCCATTTATGATTAAAATACTTAATAAAATAGGTACAGTAGGAAAATACCTTAACATAATAAAGGCCACATATGACAAGCCCTCAGCTAATCTCATAATTAATGGTGAAAAACTGAAGCCCTTTGCTCTACGTTCAGGAACATGACAGGGCTGTCCCCTATCACCTCTGCTTTTCAACATAGTGTTGGAAGTCCTTGCCAGAGCAATCAGGCAAGAGGAAGAAATAAAAGACATCCAAATTGGGAATGAAGAAGTTAAATTATCACTCTTTGCAGATGACATGATACTATATATAGAAAACCCTAAAGACTCCACCAAAAAGCTATTAGAAACAATCAATGAATACAGTAAAGTTGCTGGCTACAAAATCAATGTACAAAAGTCCATTGCTTTCCTATATACTAACAATGAAGTCTCAGAAAAAGAAATACAAAAAACAATTCCTTTTGCAATTGCAGCAAAAAGAATAAAATACTGAGGAATAAACTTAACCAAGAATGTGAAGGACCTATATGCTGAAAACTAAGACATTTTTTAAAGAAATTGAAGAAGACACAAAGAAATGGAAAGACATTCTATGCTCATGGATTGGAAGAATCAACATAGTTAAAATGGCCATATTACCCAAAGCAATATACAGATTTAACGCAATCCCCATCAAAATCCCAATGGCATTTTTTAAAGAAATTGAACAAAAAAATCATCAGATTTGTTTGGAACCACGAAAGACCCTGAATAGCCAAAGCAATCTTAAGAAAAAAGAACAATAATGGAGGTATCACACTTACTGACTTTAGCTTGTACTACGGGGCTACAATAATCAAAACAGCATGGTATTGGCAGAAAAACAGACACGTAGACCAATGGAATAGAATTGAGAACCCAGAAATAAAACCACATAAATATGGACAGACAATTTTTGACAAAGAAGCTAAAAACATACAATGGAGGAAAGACAGCCTCTTCAATAAATGGTGCTGGGAGAATTGGATAGCCACGTGCAAAAGAATGAAACTGGACTGCTATTTGTCACCATGTACCAAAATTAATTCAAAATGGATCAAAGACTTAAGCATAAGACCTGACACAATAAACTGCATAGAAGAAAACATAAGTACTAAACTTATGGACCTTGGGTTCAAAGAGCATTTTATGAATTTGACTCCAAAGGCAATGGAAGTAAAAGGTAAAATAAACGAATGGGACTATATGAAACTTAAAATCTTCTGCACAGCAAAAGAAACCATCGACAAACTAAAGAGGCAACCAACTGAATGGGAGAAGATTTTTGCAAACAGTGCCTCCGATAAGGGGCTAATATCCAAAATATGCAAGGAACTCATGCAATCAACAACAAAAAAACAAACAACCCAATTGAAAAATGGGCAGAGGACCTGGAGAGACATTTCTCCAAAGAGGACATACAATTGGCAAATAGATACATGAAAAAATGTTCAACATTACTAATCATCAGAGAAATGCAAATAAAAATCACAATGAGATATCACCTCACCTCAGTGAGAATGGCTATCATCAACAAGACAAATAGTAACCAGTGTTGGAGAGGCTGCGGAGAAAAAGGAACCCTCATACACTGTTGGTGGGAATGCAGACTGGTGCAGCCGTTATGGAAGGCAGTGTGGAGGTTCCTCAAAAAATTACGAATAGAATTACCATATGACCCAGCAATCCCTCTCTGGGTATCTACCCAAAAAATCTGAAAACATTTAGAGATAAAGACATGTGTGCTCCAATGTTCATTGCAGCTTTGTTTACGGTGGCCAAGACATGGAAACAACCAAAATGTCCTTCGATAGATGAATGGATAAAGAAGTTGTGGTATATATACACAATGGAATACTATTCGGTGGTAAGAAAAGATGATATAGGAACATTTGTGACAACATCGATGGATCTTGAGAGTATAATGCTGAGCGAGATAAGTCAGACAGAAAAAGCAGAGAACCATATGATTTTACTGATATGTGGTATATAAACTAAAAACAACAAAAGAACAAGACAAACAAATGAGAAAAACTCGTAGACACAGACAATAGTATAGTGGATACCAGAGGGTAAGAGAGAGGGAGGTGGTAGAAGAGGGTAAACGGGATCAAATATATGGTGATGGAAGGGGAACCGACTCTGGGTGGTGAACACACAGTGGGATTTATAGATGATGTAAGACAGAATTGTACACCTGAAATCTATGTAATTTTACTAACAATTGTCACCCCAATAAATTTTTTTTAAAAGTAGATAAAGCAACTTTCCTTAAAAAAGTTTCAAGGCCCTATTTGCAGTTAATGTGGTTAACACTTCAGACAGTGATCCTTAGCCTTTCGGCATCTCAGACCCCTTTGAAAATGTAACGAAACCTGGATACTCTTCTCAGAGCCATGTACATACCAATGTGCATGCAAACTAGTGACATAATTCTAGAGGTTCTGGACTCTGGGTTAAACACCTCTGAAGTTAAACTTAATTCTAAAAATTAGTTAACAAATAAAGGAGGATGTTGCCTAGATGGGAGAAACGAGGGTAAATGGATGGATACATGAAATGATAATTCTATTCTCTTTGTCTCTGATCATTCTTGGTGTACTCACTCAAGAAGTTGCATCACACACACATACACACACACACACACACACACACACACACACACACACACAGAAGATTTATAGTGTGGGTGATTCCCACACAGTAAGTGTCTGCCTGTGATCACAAGACCAGAGAGACCTCGTCTGTTCCCTCAGTCACATTTAGTACCCATGTGCCTCTTCTTAAGTGGGATTCTGATATTTAAAGGTACATGCTTTTTCCTACAACGTAGACCCTAAATACAGGCCCAGTTTGTGTGGTTGATCAACCACCGTTATCTGCTCCCTTTCAAGGGGCGATCGGCCATCCAGGGATCACCCTGTTTTTCTACCTGGCACTTTTCCTAGGAATTTTTAAGGGTAGTTTTAATCTGTACTTGATTTTGTTCTTCCTCATCGACTTCAGGACCTTCCCGATAACGTTGGTGAGATGCTGTGGGAACTTCACTCTTGTTTGCACCAATTAGCCCGTGGGAAATTGGCTTTGTTTCACTGAAAGTCACAGAACCTCTCTATGATGCTAAATGACACCCAGCTTTGAAACTTGGGAGAATTCGGGATCGTGTGTAAAGTATCTGGACGTGATACTTGATCATTTGTGACTAGAAGTAATTTTCATCACTTTAAATGTTATTTTATACAACATTTATCAAATAAATGAGTGTTTCTCCTCTGCAGGGCTAGTCAGAACGTTCTTCCACATTCTTTCTCTTCTTATCAGCTTCCCTAAACTGAGCTTTGTTAATTAAACTTCCCTTTCTGGGAATTGAGTGGATTCTCGGCAGGGATGGGAAAGAAACTGGCTGCTGTCCTCTTCTGGTTTCACTATTACAGTCTCTTTGGCTTACATAAATAAGGGTTTATTTGAAATTTATATACTTTTTAAGCAACTATTTAATAATAGATAATACAGTTTATGAAATGTTACTATGTTGTCGTTTTTCTCATTTTTTTTCAGAACAGCCCTTGAGATAGGTTCCTGATGGTGTCACTTCATAGATAAGGAAGCTGACACTCAGAAATGGGAAGTGACTGACCCAAGAGGGGAACGATTGTGGCCACACTTCGCCCCAAAGCAGTATCGGGTGGTCTGCCCTGTACTCCCCCTTTTAAATTAATAGTAAATAATGACAAATGGAAGGTGAAGGTAGCTGCACCTCCAAAGCTTTGTGGCTAAATAGGGAAGCATGTCCAAAGCACAGGCTATATATAGTTCTTATCTCGTTTGGAACCCAGCTGGGTAAGGCCCTGCCCTCTGGCCCGGACCTCGCTATGTCTGAGAACAAAGCAGCTGGCTAGTGAAGGAAGACATTTGTTCAGCGGCATGTTGGCTATAGCAGCAAAGGTCTGAGACTTCGTCCCCAATACAGTTAAAGAGTAAATAGCAATTTGCCATATGTGTTTGGCTGTGGTGAACTTAGGTAATGAAAGCACTAACATGAGCTCTCCTGTGTCCTGGGCGCTGGGTAAGGCACCAGCACGCAGGAGCCAGATGCGCCCCTGGTCTTGCTCAGCACGCGGCCTCCTCTGCGGTCCTTCCGTCTATAAATCAGCAATTCCTGCAGTCCCCATCTTTGGCATGGGTTCTTCCTCTGCTTCTCCTTTTCATGGCCCCAAATTTCTGCTTGTAGTTTTATTGATGTTGTTTTAGCCACGTTCTGTATTATAACTCACCTTCCACCTTTTGGGAACGAAGAACTAGATACAGGAAAGGAAAAACAGCTGCGATGGTTTGCTAATTCTCTCCCTCTCTCTCCCTTTTTCCCTCTCTCCCCCTCTCTCCTTTGCTCCCTCTCTCCCTCTGCCTCTTTCCCTCTCTCCTCCTGTCTCCCTCTCCCTCTCTCGCCCTCTCTCCCTGTCTCTCTCTCTCCCTCTCCCTCTCTCTCTATTCTCCCCCACAGTTCGTCTGGACCACTGAGCAACTCTTCCCACACCTCGCTGTAAACCTAGGTCCTGGAAGATGGCGGACGTGTCCAATTGCGAGCAGGGATGTTCTTCCCCGCTGGAGCTGTTCAACAGAATAGCTGCTCAAGAGGAGTACGTGAGAGCCCTCAAAGTCAGGCAGGCATTGCAGGTGTGTGATTTTACTGGGTTCTCCGCACATACATCCAGCCAAGTCTGTCGGGTACTGCTACCCCGGAGCAGACTATTCCCTCAATAAGTGACATATTTTGCTATACTCTTACATTTGTTCCCTCCTCTCTCAATGTTACTGATGCATGTTGTCTAAAGAAAGCCCCAGAAATACAGCAGTCATCTACCCCACCCCCATTTCCTGCTCCCAGAAGCAGCTACTTTCAATTATTTTAGCTGATTCTTTTCATATGTACCCCCATATCTCTAAAAATCACGCTCATTATATTGCTGCTTGTTGACTTTCAAGTTCAAGGCTCTCACTGTGGAAGATGAGGAATTAGTGCTTCCATAAGCCGTCCCCAGCCCTGCAGTCTCCTGATACCTGTCACCATCCCCTTCAGTCACTATAAGCACTGGCACTAACATGTAACGCCACTGACAGCTGACCCGTCGAGTAGAGTATGAGCGCTTTTCCTTTCCTGCCCAACTTTTGTTTTTTCTGCAGTTGCTATTTGTCTTCATTTCTTTTTGCTTGGCTTTTTTATGTACTAATGATACTGGATCTCCAAGCCTTCCCCCAGTTGGGTGAATCTCCTGTGGAGATTCACTCACATCAACCAGGCTATAATTCATCTTGAAGCGGTCTCTCCCGGGACCTCCCACCTTCTTCACTCTGGACGCTGACTCGCCTCCCACACTGCCCGTCTTAGGAGCTGCTCTCACTGCCCAGCAGGACTCGCCTCACCGCTCTCTGTGCATCCATTTTCCTGCTCCTGTATCTCACTCCCCCTTGTTTACTCTTTGGGCCAAGCAAACCCTCCAGTGGTTCCTGAAACAAATTACTGCTAAGGAAATAATTTTGGGAGATTCTGTATGGTCTGAAAGTATCCTTGTTTTACCTAATATTTGACAACGAGGCTGGGTATGGAATTCTAAAGTGGGAGTAATTTTCCCTAAGCATTCTGAAGCCGTTATTCCCAGGATTGCTATGGAGAAGCCAGATGCCATTCCTTTGTTTTTTCCTGTCTGGAAGATTCCAGGTTCTTCTCTGTATTCCAATGTTTTGAAAGTTCTTGGGATGGGTCCTCAGTGCACCTTTCAAATTAGGAATGCAAGCCCTTTAATTGTCAGAAATTATGTTATTTCTTTTATCTCTTCCGCTTCCTCAGTTTCTTTACGGATTTTTAAATTCAGAGACTGGTCCTCTGATCTTGTTTTCTGACTTTATATTGCTTATTTATTTTTCTTCTTGTCCTTGCAGATATAGTTCCTCGACTTCTAACCCTCCTATGGTTTTTCACTTATGCTGTCATTTTAATTTTCAAGAGCTCGTGAGCCGAGTGCTCCTTTCCTCGTAAGGCCCTGTGCTTACTTTATGGGAACGGCGTCCTTTTTCCTCTGAGATCTTGATCCTCTTCCTGATGTTCTCCACCCCCTTATGAGCTCGAATGCTTCCAAGTGAACTTCTCTTCCTCTGCCTTTCACAGTAAAACAAGCCTCAAGTATTTGGTGGCACTTGGCTGCCTGCTCATGTTTTAGAGGGAGTTCGAAAAGCTGGCTGGAAGCTCCGCACACATGGGAGGAACTTAGCACTGCAGGTTTCCCTTCCCTGCAAGCGACCAGACTGCTCCCATTTGTGGTGCAATCTGCAGTGTCCCGGTCTTTAGATCTCTTCTTTGAGGTCGTTGGGGCCGCAGAGGGGGCTCCTCCAGTCTGCTGTCCAGAGGGTGCAGGGCTGGCGCCAGCATCACGGAGCTGAGTGCAACGCTGTGTGTGGCTGTGTCGTCCTGCACTGAAGCTCCCTGTTCTCAGTGCTGCCCCTGCGTGCAGAGTGCCCACCTGGACACTGTAACTCTTCCTGTTTAGACACGACACCTCTGGGGGTGGGGCAGGAAGCCTGGGGTAGAGCTGAAAACTGCTTCATAAACAGACATGCAAGCAGAGCTCCTGTTTCTATAACCCACTTTCACCCTCACTTCCCCCTTTGGGGCCACTAACGCCCAAACTTCTTGGTGAGTTCACAGCAGTGTAGGTCCAGTATTTCCATGACATCTGAGCATTTGTTCCTCTCGCGTCCTCAGTCGTGAGTGGAACATACCTACCTACCTACCCTGGGCAAACATCCCATCTTGTATGAGGTGAATCCATGGGGTGTTGGTTACAGAGCTCTGACTCATTTAAATGACAAATAATAGATAGTTTCGGAGTTTGAAACAAATCTGTCTATAAAATCACCCTGCCAGAACAGACAACTTGGCCCAGGTGCCGTGCCTGCTGCAGCGGCTCTGAATGCAGGTTGGTCTTGCTGTGTTTCTCCACTGGGAAACCCAGTTTATGGCATGTTATGTGAAAACACTAAATAGAAATGTTTGTATTTCCCTTGGCAAACGAATTGGACTGTGGACATTCTTTGTTTGCATCTGATCCAGCCAGGCCAGTGAGGGAAGTAAACAGAGCTTTGGGGCATAGCATGACTAATTTGGGCTGCTCTTTTAAATGCCAGGCTTCCAGGGGTGGCTAGTGTGGCCTCCCTGAAGAGGAGGTCTTTAATAGATGCCCAGAGTACCCCAGGAGACATTTTTACATTTGTTTTTCTTATGCTAATTTTTAAAACATTAAGTATGCAAACACTTCAGAGAGCTAGCTAAGACTCCAAAATGCAGTAGTGAGACTTTGCCTCGAATCCCTCCTCCATTTATGACCTGAAAGCCCGTATTTTTTCCTTGCCTTTATCTGTTTTTATGATGTCGATTGGAGTTGCTGTTAGTATCGTTGGTGGCATGGTTGTTTAAGTTTATGTAGGTACTCATCGCAACCTGTGTGGAATGAAAAAACCAGTTCCAATGCAGAAGTCAGCATACTCGAGTAAGGGAGCTCGTCCTGCATGGTCTCTGGCATCAGAGGTCTTTGAGAACTCTTTGGTGTGTTACCTGTGTCACAAACAACAGTGTATATTGTGTCGCTGTGTTTCTGCCCTGCTGTTTGTTGGTAATCCATAGCACGAACAACAGATAAAATACATTCGGGCCTGTGATTTGCTGTGTGTCCACGTACAACCTCCTTCACGTCTCTGTGTCTCAAAGATTCTCCAACTGGAAAAGGACAGTGACAATGGTGCCTGCCTGATAGGGTTGTCATGAGACTGAACAAAGTAATGCGTGTGAAAGCATTTAGCACAGCGCCTGCCGCGCAGCAGCTGTGACATTCAGGACATGGTAATGTTATTAATATTTTCATCCTTCACCCTGTTTCCTATGTTCAGGATGAAATTGATTCTGCACTAAAGAGGCTGTTATCTTTAAAAATGAGCTACAAAGCTGCCGTGGGGGATGATTACAAGCCCGATTGCCCTCCAGGGAACCCGGCACCGGTGGGTGGTGATAAGCCAGAAGCCACAAAAGCTGAAGAGGATTTTGTGGACCCGTGGACGGTACAGACGAGCAGTGCAAAAGGCATCGATTATGACAAGCTCATTGGTACGTCCGGGGAAAACCCAAACTTTTAGAAGTGACTCCATTCAGGTGATTCCATGAATGTTTTCATTGTTGAATTCATCATAAATCCAGTCAAGCTTCAATGTCAAGAAAAAAAAAACAGGTCCTGAAATCCTTTGGTGGTGC